>NC_140984.1:858156-1035656 GCF_056783735.1 Eptatretus burgeri | reverse complement strand
AGAGAGAGAGAGAGAGAGAGAGAGAGAGAGAGAGAGAGAGAGAGAGAGAGAGAGAGAGAGAGAGAGAGAGAGAGAGAGAGAGAGAGAGAGAGAGAGAGAGAGAGAGAGAGAGAGAGAGAGAGAGAGAGACGGAGAGAGAGAGGGAGAGAGAGAGAGAGAGAGAGAGAGAGAGAGAGAGAGAGAGAGAGAGAGAGAGAGAGAGAGAGAGAGAGAGAGATAACATCAGATTCCTCCGACTCGAGTTATTGTCTACAAAAGGATTTTCTAACGCCACATGACCTTTGACTTCGAGAACCCAGAATGTAATCAGTTCATCTTTGTATTACAGTGTCCATATTTGTACCAAGTTTGGTTGGAATCCCTTCAGTGGTTGACTTCAGTAAATTAATTAAAAAACGAAAACGGACAGACAGACACACGGACGGACGTCGGACGGATAGACAACCTGAAAACAGAATGCCTCCGGCCTTCGGCTGCTGAGGGATCGTAACGTCACTGAATTTACAATGGCGGAAGCAAAGAAATATTCGCGGGTGGATTTGAACCTGGGAACGGAAGTTGGAAGTTCGCTGAAGGAAAGAAGAGGAAAAAAAATTCCACATCGTCTGATGGACTTTTTCCTTTTCTCCATTTCCAATGTTGGACCAGGTCGATCACGTGACGTGTAGATCGAGGGGGGTCGGGATGTTGGCAGTACTTGTAAGTTGCTTGTGTGTGAATGGATGATTGCGTCGACTGTTGCTGGAGCACAATCATGATGGCTCGAATGGCGTCCTCCCACGAAGAAGCTCCTCGTACAGGATATCGAACACAGAAGCCAACTTTGAAACAACTGCAGTCACCCTGAATCCTGCATCGACCAGAAACCTCAATGATTTGCTGTTCCACCTTCTTTGTTTCCCCCAACTTGTCACCGTGTCCATTTTCACCAGCCGTGTTAAAGCGTGGAACGTGTCATTACGGGTGATGGGTTAGGGTGATGGTTAGCTGTTAGGGTTAGGGTTAGCTGTTAGGGTTCGGGTTAGCTGTTAGGGTTAGCTGTTATGGTTAGCTGTTAGGGTTAGCTGTTAGGGTTGGGGTTAGGGTTAGGGTTAGCTGTTAGGGTTAGCTGTTAGGGTTAGCTGTTAGGGTTAGCTGTTAGGGTTAGGGTGTTAGGGTTAGGGTTAGAAAGAACCCTGAAAGAAAAATTCTCTCAAAAATTTAATAAAAACATGGTAAAACTAGAACGGGCACTCGGTAGAGCGCATACCTTCGCTGCCGCAACTTTTTCCGGGCACATTTGAAAAACGTCATTTTAAAACGTCCATGACGTCACAACCGTCAGTCCGATTGACGTCAAATTTGGTGTGTAACCTCCTTGAAGGCAGTCCAACAAAATGGAATGATAAACACTGAAAAATTAAAAAGTTGAAAAATGACGTCAAAAGATGACGTCATTTTGACGCACTTCCGGGGACGTCACGTCCAATCGGGGACTACGATTCTGAAAGATCGTAGTTCACTGAACGTTTTAACGTTGGTTTCATGTCAATAGATCTATTAGATCTGAAGCTATGCCTACAAGTATATTTTGACCTTTAGTGTGACCTTGACCTTGACTGCAGAGTTAATTGGCAAAACCTGTACATCAATAAACAGATATTTTGGTACTGATCCTAATGCCTGGATTTGGGAGACTTTGCTTTGTAAATTATATCGATATTTCAATGTAAAATATCAGGACATTTTAGCCACAATTGAAAAACGTCATGTTCAAACGTCAATGACGTCATAACGGTCAGTCCGATCGAAGTCAAATTTGGTGTGTGACGTCCTTAAGGTAAGTCCTACAAAACGGTATGATCAAAACTGATGAGATCGAGAATTGAAAATTTACGTCATCTTGTGACGTCATTTAGACGCACTTCCGATGACGTTACGTCAAATCAGACACTACATATCCGAAAGGTATCTCGTCATGGAACAATATGGCGGTGGTTGCATGTCGATAGCTGTATTATGAAGGAAGTTATGGTCAAAAGAGTGTTTTTGACCTTTTCATGACGTTGACCTTGAACTTTGACCCGATCGTTCCCAAAATCAAATCAAATCGTCCTTGGATACTCACGAATCATCCCACCAAATTTCATGCAATTCGGTTTTATACTTTCTGAGTTATGCGAATAACAAACAAACACACATATTCACAAATAAATAAATACACAGCGACAAAAACATAACCTTTCGCAGAATGCGAAGGTAACGAGAGGGGGAGCACTCGGTAGTGTGCAAAACCTCTGCCGCCAATACTGCTGGGTCACTTAAGTGAACCTGATATCCTATTCATTGTAGGTAAAAACGGATCAGACTCCACTGAACCACGATTGAATAAACTAAACCAGATCGACACGCATGCAGAAATGCCCAAAAAATAAAATCGAAATTTTGTTGAAAAAAAATTTGCAAAATTTCTGGGTTTTTTTCTCCAACAAATCTTTTTGGGGGGGGGTTGGAAATCACTGAAAACATGTGGAAATGCTGCTAGGGTTAGGGTTAGGGTTTAGGGTTAGGGTTAGGGTTGGGTTAGGGTTCGGGTTAGGTTAGGGTTAGTGGGTCCGTGGATCGGAGGCTTGATGAGGAGCCAACATTGTTATCCGACGTTTTCAGTGATGAAGCCTCGTTCCATTTGACCGGGACAGTCAACGGTCATCGTTGCCGGGATCGGAGCAACGAGAACCCCAATTGGACCGATGGAACTCGTGTTCGATATGATCCTGGAATCGTGGTGCGATGCCCTATTCACGGTGACGTTCTGCTCGGCCACCACTTTTACAAAAATGAGAAGTTTCCGGTGCTGGCTACCTCGCAATGTTTCAAGAGGTTTTGGTTCCTCACTTGGATGGTACGCCTTTCACACAATTGAGAAAAGTGTGGTTTCAAAAGACACCCTGGACAGTGCATCGTGTGATTACTCTTCAATGGAAGATTGAGAAATTTGGAGGGAAATTAATATCAATGGCAGAAGTGTTCCATCGATAGAACAAAGACAAAGCATCCCAGCTGTGCATGAATTATCAACGTTTCTCTCACCATTGCCTGGTAAGCCAAGACAGTTAGCAAGTAAATGTGTGCTCCATGAAGTACCAGAAGTGCTGTAGTCGGTGCTGTAGAGACCAAGACCTCGAAGCGTCCAATTCATCCCGAGGTGTTTCCCATGCAAACCAGGAAGAACCTACAAACATTAAAAAAATCTCAAAATCTATAATATCCATGAATGGGAAATCTCGAACAAATAAAATAATAAAATAAGATTATAACTGTGAGCAGTGATGCAGGGGCCCAAGTGTCCTTCGTCCGATATGAGGAGATTTCAAACCACGTGATCGATGACGTCATCGTTAACAGCATATTCCCCCCT
This sequence comes from Eptatretus burgeri, assembly GCF_056783735.1. Taxonomy (NCBI): domain Eukaryota; kingdom Metazoa; phylum Chordata; class Myxini; order Myxiniformes; family Myxinidae; genus Eptatretus; species Eptatretus burgeri. Next base: position 1,032,259 of record NC_140984.1, on the reverse strand, counting down.
CGATCATATTTGCCAAGTTTCACATCAATCGGTGGAACAGGTTAGAAGAAGAAGATTTTTTTTAAAAAGTGTTCACCTTTAATCCGACATGGCGGCCAAAACGACATGACCGACGACTTAATCTTATAAAAAAAACTTTTTCGCACCATGGGAAGTCCATCATAACCTGACAAAAATCGAATCGATAGCATTTGCGCTTTCGGAGAGGAATTTTTTAAGTTTTCGCTTAAATCCAAGCCGGTTGCCATGGTAATTGCAAAATCTAAACTCGGAAACAATGTGCATCAGTTCCCCATTCACCCCGACATTCCTGTGAAGTTTCAACTTCATGGGAGCAGCGGTGCCACCGCCACACCTCCCACAAAAGTTTGATGGAAAGAACAATAACAATGAAAATACCGATAACAATAGGAGACCAAGCATTCGTACACTTGATCCCCTCATAATAAAATACCGATAACAATAGGAGACGAAGCATTTGTACACTTTATCCCCGAATAATAAAATACCGATAACAATAGGAGACCAAGCATTCGTACACTTCATCCCCTTATAATAAAATACCGATAACAATAGGAGACGAAGCATTTGTACACTTTATCCCCGAATAATAAAATACCGATAACAATAGGAGACCAAGAATTCGTACACTTGATCCCCTTATGATACAATACCGATAACAATAGGAGACCAAGCATTTGTACACTTGATTCGCTTATAATAAAATACCGATAACAATAGGAGACGAAGCATTCGTACACTTTATCCCCGAATAATAAAATACCGATAACAATAGGAGACCAAGCATTCGTATGCTTGATCCCGAAATATTAAAATACCGATAACAATAGGAGACCAAGCATTTGTACACTTTATCCCCGAATAATAAAATACCAATAACAATAAGAGACCAAGCATTTGTACACTTGATCCCCAAATATTAAAATACCGATAACAATAGGAGACCAAGCATTCGTACACTTTATCCTCTTATAATAAAATACCAATAACAATAGGAGACCAAGCATTTGTACACTTTATCCCCGAATAATAAAATACCGATAACAACAGGAGACCAAGCATTCGTACACTTTATCCTCTGAAAATAAAATACCAATAACAATAGGAGACCAAGCATTCGTACACTTTATCCTCTTATAATAAAATACCAATAACAATAGGAGACCAAGCATTCGTACACTTGATCCCCTTATAATAAAATACCGATAACAATAGGAGACCAAGCATTCGTACACTTGATCCCCTTATAATAAAATACCAATAACAATAGGAGACCAAGCATTCGTACGCTTGATCCTCACATACTAAAATACCGATAACAATAGGAGACCAAGCATTTGTACACTTTATCCCCGAATAATAAAATACCAATAACAATAAGAGACCAAGCATTCGTACACTTTATCCCCAAATAGTAAAATACCGATAACAATTGGAGACCAAGCATTTGTACACTTGATCCCCAAATAGTAAAATACCGATAACAATAGGAGACCAAGCATTTGTACATTTTATCCCCTTATAATAAAATACCGATAACAATAGGAGACCAAGCATTCATACACTTTATCTCCTTGAAATAAAATACCAATAACAATAGGAGACCAAGCATTCGTACACTTTGTCCCCGAATTATAAAATACCGATAACAATGGGAGACCAAGCATTTGTACACTTGATCCCCAAATAATAAAATACCGATAACAATAGGAGACCAAGCATTTGTACACTTTATCCCCTCATAATAAAATACCGATAACAATAGGAGACCAAGCATTCGTACACTTCATCCCCTTATAATAAAATACCGATAACAATAGGAGACCAAGCATTCATACACTTTATCTCCTTATAATAAAATACCGATAATAATAGGAGACGAAGCATTCGTACACTTTATCCCCGAATTATAAAATACCGATAACAATGGGAGACCAAGCATTTGTACACTTGATCCCCAAATAATAAAATACCGATAACAATTGGAGACCAAGCATTCGAACACTTTATCCTCTCATAATAAAATACCAATAACAATAGGAGACCAAGCATTCGTACACTTCATCCCCTTATAATAAAATACCGATAACAATAGGAGACCAAGCATTCGTACACTTGATCCCCTTATAATAAAATACCGATAACAATAGGAGACCAAGCATTCGTACACTTTGTCCCCTAATAATAAAATACCGATAACAATAGGAGACCAAGCATTCGTACACTTTAACCTCTTATAATAAAATACCGATAACAATAGGAGACCAAGCATTCGTACACTTGATCCCCTTATAATAAAATACCGATAACAATAGGAGACTAAGCATTCGTACACTTTGTCCCCTAATAATAAAATACCGATAACAATAGGAGACCAAGCATTCGAACACTTTAACCTCTTATAATAAAATACCAATAACAATAGGAGACCAAGCATTCGTACACTTCATCCCCTTATAATAAAATACCGATAACAATAGGAGACCAAGCATTCGTACACTTGATCCCCTTATGATACAATACCGATAACAATAGGAGACCAAGCATTTGTACACTTGATTCGCTTATAATAAAATACCGATAACAATAGGAGACGAAGCATTCGTACACTTTATCCCCGAATAATAAAATACCGATAACAATAGGAGACGAAGCATTCGTACACTTTATCCCCGAATAATAAAATACCGATAACAATAGGAGACGAAGCATTTGTACACTTTATCCCCGAATAATAAAATACTGATAACAATAGGAGACCAAGCATTCGTACACTTTATCCCCGAATAATAAAATACCGATAACAATAGGAGACCAAGCATTTGTACACTTGATCCCCTAATAATAAAATACTGATAACAATAGGAGACCAAGCATTCGTACACTTGATCCCCAAATAGTAAAATACCGATAACAATAAGCATTTATACATTTATATATTTATTGTCACGACTACCAGGGGTCAGGTGGAACACAAAAAGCAGGTGATGTCATCAGCTATTACCTGGGGTCCTATGGGCATTTCACCATGTTGAACCAGGAGGTTTTCATCAATCATGTTGAATGAGCCGAGCAGTTATGCGTTGGGTTGGAAAAGGGTAATGGGGGTAATAAAGATCAAGGGTCAGAATTGGGTATAACAAAATATGGCGATGCAATACTTGCTTGATGGCCTAGAGGGAAGAGTGAGACAGAAAACTCTGGAAGATGGTTCCACAGAGAGGAGAATCAAAGAATAAAAGAGCTGAGGTGTGCAGACAGCCTGGATTTTAGTGAACCAGGAGGGGTAACTGGAAGAATGCACGCATCTTTGAGTTTCTGGAGAGGGTCAGAGGACTGAGAGAGTAGAGATAGCATTATTGGAGAACAGATGGAGTTCAACAAAAGAAAAAAACACCAAACTGTCTGCAATGTGAGAGCAATGTAGCCGGTGGTTGAGAGAGGGAGAGAGCAGGAGAGAGAGAGAGGGGGAGACAGAGAGAGGGGAGACAGAGACAGAGAGAGAGAGACAGAGACAGGGAGAGAGACAGACAGAGACAGGGAGAGAGAGACAGACAGAGACAGGGAGAGAGACACAGAGAGAGAAAGAGAGAGAGAGAGAGAGGAAGAGAGAGAGAGAGAGAGAGAGAGAGAGAGAGAGAGAGAGAGAGAGAGAGAGAGAGAGAGAGAGAGAGAGGAAGAAAGAGACACACACAGCTACTGTCTGGATGGGGAAACTGCACGACACAATGTAGACTGACCTTTAAAAAAAAAGGAATAATGGGTTTTCCAGAGCATCAGAGACATCATCTTCATAGTTCAGGATCAACATTGGGCCCAAACCACGACCTTGAACTCCAGCCTCCATTGGACGAGGGGAGGAGATGATTACATTGATGGCAACATGTTGACTCCGTGGAGGAAATAAGAAATGGAGGAATGAAGGCTGCTTTCTATGTCACATGCAGAGCTCGGTAGCATAGCAGGAATCCGGACTATGGAATGTTCGAGACATGTCCAGGGAGATGGTCCTAATTCTTTGTTTGAGGTTGAAGGCCTGCACCCATTGCTGAGAGAGGAGCAGAAGGATGTCCAGAGTTGAATGACCAGGACAGAATCCAAACTGACGGTCAGAGATCAGACAGCTTGAAAACAGGAATGACAACATCAAAAGCAATGATGGATTCCATAACTGTGCTTGTAATTGGAAGGAGGCTCACTGGCACGTCGTTGGTTGGGTCTGTTTTTGCACCATTCCTGTGAATGGGAATGGTGTTTGATTTCCATGCAGAGGGGAGGAAGCCAAAGGAGAACCTCTCAAACTATGGACACAAACAGCAAACAAGTTGAATGAATTCCAGAATTGGAAAACTAAAACCGATAAACTACAAACGAGTGTGTGTGTGTGTGTGTGTGTGTGTGTGTGTGTGTGTGTGTGTGTGTGTGTGTGTGTGTGTGTGTGTGTGTGTGTGTGTGTGTGTGTGTGTGTGTGTGTGTGTATGATGCGACATAGTAATGTGGGTCTAGATCGTTGAACCAGGTCCTCATTCAGCTCGGGTTCAGGCCTTGTGCCCAGACAATGTCCATCACTCCCACACTGGAGCCGATCGTAAAGTCAGAGACGTTCATCACGACGGGATGATCGTACCAAGCAGGGAACCAGTCCCACTCTTCACTCCAGGTGTTTTGTCGGCAATACACTACCAGATCTTTCAGATCGTCCTTCATCCCGACCCATGTTTTCTATAGTCAACATTCCCTCACTTTAAAGCTACCCATCTACTTGCAGGTCGATACATTTCCTTCCTGCTACCGCTCCTGTCGGTTCAACCCCTCGGTGTATATCCACTTGTACCATCACTGCCTCACCATCAGTGCTCTACCCACTACGCCATCACCTCTCTTCCATCTGATCAAAATACATTTTAGCTTTCAAATGTGTCTGATCCTTATAAAGTTCTTCCAGAAACAGAAACTGCATTTTAATTAAATAAGAGATTGTAGATTCAAAGTTATAAAAAGAGGGGCAACACACCACCCATCCCCCCCCTCGTAGACCCCCTTCGGTCCTGATTGCCATAATGTCGTGAACAAATTTTGGTACATCCAGGGTGATGAGGGTTGTGACGACGTTTCATTGGAATCGAGCATGTCGTTTCGGAGAAGACGTCGCAAGTGTTTACGTACAGACGACGCGCCGTCCCACAAGGTCCCTCGAATGAAATTCCAGGTGAGCTTCAAAACTAGGGGGAAAAAACGAGGTGTATAAATGTGAGGTTCCTAACAAGGATGCAAAAAGTGAAACAATTCACCATTTCAACGAACGATGGCTCTTCTTCGTCCAAGGGCATGTTTGCAGATGTCAGCCGAACACACCGACCAAACACGTCTGTTTGTGGAAGATAAAAAGGCGTTTAATACACGTCTATCGCTTCAGGGTCTCCGTTATTTGGTCTTACACACCGTCACCTCTCACCTACAATTACACTTCAACCTCCACTTACCCACCACACACTCACCACCTCTCCCACGTACAGCTGAGCTGTCCCTTTGATCCGTTTCCTCCCCTGCTGACCCTTTGACCCATTTCTCCCCTGCTGACCCTTTGACCCATTTCTCCCCTGCTGACCCTTTGACCCATTTCTCCCCCTGCTGACCCTTTGACCTGCTGACCCTTTGACCCATTTCTCCCCTGCTGACCCTTTGACCCATTTCTCCCCTGCTGACCCTTTGATCCATTTCTCCCCCTGCTGACCCTTTGACCTGCTCACCCTTTGACCCATTTCTCCCCTGCTGACCCTTTGATCCATTTCTCCCCTGCTGACCCTTTGACCTGCTCACCCTTTGACCCATTTCTCCCCTGCTGACCCTTTGACCCATTTCTCCCCCTGCTGACCCTTTGACCTGCTCACCCTTTGACCCATTTCTCCCCTGCTGACCCTTTGACCCATTTCTCCCCTGCTGACCCTTTGACCCATTTCTCCCCTGCTGACCCTTTGATCCATTTCTCCCCCTGCTGACCCTTTGCCCCTTCTCTCCCCTGAGCCTCGTCTGGCAGATCAAATTTTAAAACAAATAATAAAAACACTGCACTGCCGTCACACATTATCCACCGCAAACCACGTGATCGATTCAAGGTCACGCTTCGCGTTCACTTTGTGACACAAAAACTTCGTTGACCACTTTACACCAACAAGGATTTAAATCTCACGAAATCGGAGAAAAACAAAGATTTCAAATGTAATTAAATTGTGTGAGCTCCGTTGTACCTCAGGCTTGTCAAATGTAAACCTGTTGATATTTCAAAACGGCACAACGAAGCGGGAAAAATAAACTTTAAACGAGCGGAGTGTGCGACTCACGGAATGATCGGAAAGCGGTCACGACGAGCCAATCAGGCAGAATCCTCAATGGGCGACTTTTGACCCCAATTGGAATTTGATGCGATTAATCAGATCTTTACGATCGATAAACCCTGACAGTTAAATTCCTGATTTATAGTTGCGCTTGATATTCTAAATGAAGGCACGGCGAAAAAAAAAAATTTAGAAGTTTAAGGAGGAACCACAGTGGAGCTAAAATATAAGTTCACAATAAACCCCAAAGAGTAACGCAGTGGGATTTGTGCTGCGTGCGAGCTATTTGAAGTCTCAACTATAACGTTGCAAAGGAAAAATGTGATAATAAAATATAACATACGAAAATGTAATAATAAAACAACAAATAGTGCAGTGAAGAACATTGCGCACTCGTACACAAAGACACGATCGCGGGTTTTGATGGGCCGAATGGGCTCCTGTGTTGAAGTAACTTGTCAGGGAACACGTCTGCAAGACGTCTTAATAACAAGGACAAATGTGTCCAAGAGCCGCGTCCTAAAGGCAATAACAACGACAACGTCCGATATTTCGTCACGTGCCTTGATGGAGCCAATAGCGAGACCCGTCATGGAGGCTCCTGTTCATGACGAGAAAATCGTGTATTTACGAAATTACAACACCTGAAATGGAATAATCTTTAAATGGGAACGTTTACTTTTCGAAACTTTAAAGCAAATGTCCGAATATATTTACAAGTTCATGATAGACGTTCTTCAAAAGGCACCGTCAATGCGAGGATGTGTACAGGTGTTTAGTATTTAAGGATATCCGGATCCTCTATATAAAAGAGCCACATCCCTAAGGTTTTGTCTTCACCTGAAGAATAACAAGAAAAAGAAGAACAACAATAAACGCGGAGCTCCCCGAGAGCCGCGTTCTCTCCACAAGACGGGGCTAAAAATATATCCAGACTTTAATATATCAGGACAAAAGGAGTTAAGTGGGGGATGGAAGGAAAAAAAACTCCGTGCGGAGATCTGTGGAAGGGAGAGGAATGGGGGCGAGGTGGTGGTGGTGGTGGTTGTTGTTGTTGTTTAACGTCTTGCTCTCCAAAAAAAGATTATCCAGACAATCGGCTGCATGAGCACCCAGATATATAAATAACAGCTAATAATAATAGTAATAATATTTAATAAAAAATTAAGAAGGCAAAAACAAAGGCTGTGAAGTTTCAAAGAACTCGGTAGATGACGTCATATCCGCTGATTTCGCTGTTCACAATTTTTACAAAGGGAGGACTAAATTAGATAAGCGCTTTGCTTCAGTCTATTGTTGACCCGATTTTTAAAATGTTTTTACATCGCACATCCTAAAACGGCCACTGAGTTTTGGGAAAGTGCCGTAACTTCGCGGGGCATTCTGGGTACCAGTGACGTCACAACAATGGCGCCTCCTTTCTCACCGCGCTTGGCGGAGCATTTCCCGAGGAGGAATTTCCTCCTCCCAATGGATGCCAATGTTGATTTTACGACACAACAGCCAACCTATGGGGATTGTCCATGCTTTATCCCGTTACATGATGAGCATCAAGCAAGGAAGCAGCACGTGTACCATTTTTAGTGTTCGGTTTGGCTCGGTCGGGGTTTGAACCAGCGACTTCACACACTCAAAATGGACGCTCCGACCTGATTTCAATCCGTGTAACATCACGCGTCTTGTCGCTTCCCCGTTCGAGGAAAACTGTTTCCTCGAAGACTTCAAAGGGGATATGTCCTGTTATTCTCCTCACGAGACGGATGTTTGTCAATAAAATGGGGATTACTGTCCATCTTGAACCACGTGATGATGATCGACATCATGGCCGCCCGTTTTCACTCAGTTCCCTCACATTTCGATGTGTTAGACGACTCGTCGTGTTGGGATCTTTAATGTCCACCGACTGATGCCGACACGTGCGACGCGTGCCAATGGACATGCACTTTGTGAAGCAACACCCTACCTGTGGAACACCTGTGTGACGGTTTAATATGGAATAGGCAAAGCCGAGAAGCGAACGTAGAATTCTTCTGACATTCGCTTCTGACTTTACCGATAACTTGTTGACCACTGTAGACGCAATTTCCGGTTACTTCGGCCTGGATTCGGGATCAGCGATCAAACAATGTAAATCACGATAAAAAATTATTTTTTGATGATGCGGGAGATTATCTTTATTAAAATCAGTGGAGGAAATATACACCATGTCTGATATTTGGGTCTTTCATGTCTCCGACGATGCCTTTATCTCCCGGCATGCATCATTCCCCATGACAAAAACCGGAAACAAAAAAAAACAGAAACAAAAAAAAAACCGGAAGCAAAAGGTGTAATGTCCGGAGGGCGGCGGGACTCGGATAGACGTGAGGATTGTCAAACACTGTTTATTGCCCGTCCGGATGCACACTACTACAGACTACACAACGCCTCAGGCGGCGTGAACTCCTCTATCCCGTGCAGGCACGTGACCACTCCAAAACCACTCCTCCACGCCTCCACCACGCTCCCCGCATCATGCCCTGCCCCCGCAGGCCCAGTACACCACAAAAGGGTCAAAGCCAACGACACGGATTCACGATTGCCATGGTGGTATTGTGTTGTTTTTGTTGTTTCCTATTCTCTCATGTGCACGCATTAAGTAATATTCACAAGATAGAAATAAAACCCAATCGTATTTATACACCGCACAGCGTTTAAAAACAACCGGAAGCAAAAGGTCATATCCAATGACACTGATTCTAAATAGCCAGGGGGATTGTGTTGTTGTTGTTGTTGTTGTTTCCGATTCTCTCACGTGCACACGTTAAGTCTGAAGCTCACTGCGTTCGCTATTAATGGGTCGAGAATCAAACCAACATTATTATAATAACAATAATAGTATTCCTACAACTGTGTCTGAGCACGAACAAGAATGACAGACAAATGTGTGAGAAACAAAATTGTACAAAATCACTTGACGAGGAAACAAATTGTAAAATTCGATACTTGTCGAAATTCGAATGAGCGAAGCTGTATTGTTATTATTATTTAACACTTACAATGATTTGTACCACGTGGGGTTCGTCTGGAGGAATGAGCTGGAACCGGCTGGTCAGGCCTGATGTCCTGTGTTTACTTTACACAGGGTGCCGGAGATAGCTCCACGCATACTCTGTGTGAAAGGTCAGGTCAGGTACGGCAGCATGCGGCGGAGCAGCGCGTCGCTGGGTCCACTTCCCGCGCGATACTCCAGGGGCCTCGGTCTGGTCATCCCCCGGGCAGATCCCTGGCCCATTCCCCGGGCAGATGCCTGGCCCATCCCCCCCGGGCAGATGCCTGGCCCATCCGCCGGGCAGATGCCTGGCCCATCTCCCGGGAAGATGCCTGGCCCATCCCCCAGGCAGATGCCTGGCCCATCCCCCGGGAAGATGCCTGGCCCATCCCCCGGGCAGATGCCTGGTCCATCCCCCAGGAAGATGCCTGGCCCATCCCCCAGGCAGATGCCTGGCCCATCCCCCGGGAAGATCCCTGGCCCATCCCCCGGGAAGATGCCTGGCCCATCCCCCGGGCAGATGCCTGGCCCATCCCCCGGGCAGATGCCTGGCCCATCCCCCGGGAAGATGCCTGGCCCATCCCCTGGGCAGATGCCTGGCCCATCCCCCGGGAAGATGCCTGGCCCATCCCCCGGGCAGATGCCTGGTCCATCCCCTGGGCAGATGCCTGGCCCATCCCCCGGGAAGATGCCTGGCCCATCCCCCGGGAAGATGCCTGGCCCATCCCCTGGGCAGATGCCTGGCCCATCCCCCGGGAAGATGCCTGGTCCATCCCCTGGGCAGATGCCTGGCCCATCCCCATCTCCTTGAGACGGTTGGTTGGTTGGACGGTTGGAGCTCATTTTCATGTTCCCGTCTCACACATTGTCGGAGGAGTGGGCGGACAAAAGCATGAAGGAAATAGAATTAAACTTTATTAACAATGAGAAAATCGATAATCGGATACATCGTGCGAACAATTCAAGTGCAAGACACAAACTCAAACGAACGAACAACCCATGACGTCGTTAACAAACTATGACGTCACCTGGAATATGCAAATACTAACAGAATGTCGATGTGTAGCGAGTATCGCTTTCAGTAAACTGTGCTGTGTACTAAGGCACGTAAACTAATCAGGTGTACCTGTGGGACTGACCCTGCGGAACGTTCAATACACAGGTGTTCAGTGAAGACTCGTATCCAACAAGCAATACTCAGTAATCAATACCAGGCAACACACAGCAATCAAAACTCAATAACCAATGATCAACAAGCAAAGTTCAATCACCAACAATCGATCACCAATGATCAATAATCAAAACTCAATAACCAACAATCGATCACCAATGATCAATAATCAAAACTCAATAACGAACAATCGATCACCAATGAAAACTCAATAACCAACAATCGATCACCAATGATCAATACTCAGTGATCAATACTCAGTAATCAACACCGACTACATGAACGTTTCCAGTTGAACACGAACACAAGGGTCACCCTTTGGCCGCCACCATGATGTCGCCATGGCAACCTCGGGGTTATCAACGAAGCGGTCAGGTGGAGTGGTGCCTGGAGGGCGGTCTTGTTCCCTGACGAGCGATCAGCACGGGGCAACACTTTGTGGGGTGCGCCGAGTCCCCACCGGCACCGCACTTGAAACAACTGATGGTTCGCAGATCCGGACGCGTGACGACCGGACGCGTGACGACGTGTCATGTATGTACATGTAATCCTTCACATGATAACATACATGTACATGTAATCCTTCAGATGATGATAACGTACATGGACATTTGTGCTGGTGTAAACTATGGAGCTGTGACGGCCTCGGGTCAAACACAAATGGAGCGACAAAGGCCCCCCACAGAGGGGCAGGTGGGGGAGCGCTGGAGGCCTTCCATAGAGGGGCAGGTGGGGGAGCGCCGGAGGCCTTCCACAGAGGGGCAGGTGGGGGAGCGCCGGAGGCCTTCCACAGAGGGGCAGGTGGGGGAGCGCCGGAGGCCTTCCACAGAGGGGCAGGTGGGGGAGCGCCGGAGGCCTTCCACAGAGGGGCGGGTGGGGGAGCACCGGAGGCCTTCCACAGAGGGGCAGGTGGGGGAGCGCCGGAGGCCTTCCACAGAGGAGCAGGTCCCCCCACAGAAAACATCATTTGAGGAGATGGGAAGAGGGGGAGATGTGATGAGAGGAAAGAGAAAGCGTGTTCAAGATGTTGAGGAGTGTGCTGAATGAAAGTGTGAGATATTGTTGTGGGCCGGCGTTCGGCGGCGATAAACGACCACGAGCGGGAGCAGGTGTAATTGTATTTTACAATTTTACGACACCGAGCCCGATGCGGGTGTAAACGGAGCGGGGATTACCAAGATCCGTCGGTCCAAATGAACAATTTACGGCAGAACGGCCTCCCTAATTCCCAATAGGCACCGTGCTAAACCAATGAAAGAAAGTGACAGACAACGAGCTGGTACATTGAACAATTGGGGGTTTATTTATCATGGGGCAGGGGAGCACAAAGAGCAGAGTTAAACCCGAATATGAGAAATGCAACTTACAAGGAACACAGGCACTGAACAGTTTCTACTAACAGACGGGGCCCACGGACACACACACACACCCAAAATAAATGGACCTCGTGGGTCTTTATTCGGTCCTCCCGCTGAGGAGGATAATTCAGCTGGGGGACCAGAGCCTGGCCGGGTACCTTCCCGCCTCGTGCGGTCACATCTGACTCCAACCCACCACGGTGGGACTCGAACCCAGGTCCCGAAATCCACGGGCCCACGACCCTGGTTGCTCGGCCACCACCACCACCACGAGGAGCCACCGCAAAGCACCGCAGACTACGACTGAGACCAAGCCACGACAGACCAAAAGCAATATGACACGATGAGTGCAGTACTCTGGTCCTGACAACTACTCGACTCTTCCTCTTCTCCGACTACTCGCCTCCTGATTGGACCAGGGGAACCCCCTCCTTTCCTGGGCGGAGTCGGAGCTCTGAGGTGATGAGCCTCCTGATTGGACAGGGCGTCTCGGAGGCCTGACCCCAAAGAGGCTCCGTCGTAGTTCCCGGCACTCTGGCCTTCCATTGGTCGGAGCGCCTCGGCTCTGCTCGCCCGTCGCCCATTGGCTGGAGGAAACGCTCCATGCCCTTCCTCGGAGGGGAGCCTTGATCTGATGCGATGGAGGCTCTGCCCACGCCTTCAGCCAGAAACACGTGGGCAATGGAGTCGGTGGTTTGAATAAGTGAAGGGGATTTGTTGTAAAAAAAAACGAACGATAAAGAAACTTCGCAGCGCACACATGTAATTCCCGTTAGACATTGGGGTGGGGCCCAAACTATAATACATACTTATCAAAATAACTGAACTGCGGGGACTGCTGTCTGTTTGTGTGCAAATGGCTGCCAGATTCGAAACAATATTTGTTCAGTTGGAATGGCGAACACAGATGTTTGAAAACCATAGTTTGAGACACCAGTATTTGGGATGATCGGCAACCACGAACGCCGATTGGCACGGTCAATCCAGGCCGTAGTTACACTACTTCCCGTGATACCTTACCTGTGGACGGACGGTCAATTCGGGCCACGTGCCCTCGATCCATACTTGCGTTAAACTTACCGTATCAGGTGCAGCTGAGCAGAGCTGCCAAGTACACACCGGCTAATAAACAGATTGTTGGGGTGGAACTTCCCGGGTAAACGAACGTGCGGACCATGCAGGACAAATAAAGGAAAAGACTAAACAAGGTGGGTACATTTACAACAAAAGCAATTTATGACAAGCAAGGACGAGGAAAATTATGTTGCAGAGTATTATGGGTTTATTCATAAAATGTACAGCAGGGGAAAGCAAGGAATTTGTGGGTGCGGCAAAAGAAAATACAATCAATTATGAAAGAGACGAAGTGCAGAGTTACCTTGATATTAACTTCTACAATCTTACTTATGTTTCAGGTGCCTCACATACACACACACACACAAGGAAATTAGAGGGAGCCCAGAGAGAGGAGAGAAGCAGTTGAGGTGTCAACTACCTCATTGTATCTGGTGTGGTCGATGGACGTCCGGAACTCAATCGCTTAGGAAGGGGGAGGATAGAAAAAAACGGGGGGTGTCGACAGAAACAGATCGTCACAACCCCAGACAGTCTCCAACTGTAGTTAGTTTGTCGTAATATTAATTCCTAGGGATGTTTTTAGCCGCGTCTCGCGTAGCGAACGTGGCTCGAAGAGAGCTCGGCGTTGTTGTTGTTGTTGTTCTTCTTCTGAAGACAAAACTTTTCGGACTCAGCTCTGTTATATACAGGATCCGGATCTCCTTAAATACTAAACACCTTTACACATCCTCGCATTGATGGTGCCTTTTGAGAGCGTCCATCATGAACTTTTAAATATATTCGGACATTTACCTGAAAGTTTCGAAAAGTTCACGTTACTATTTAAAGATTATTCCATTTAATGTGTTGTAATTTCGTAAATACACTATTTTCTCGTCATGAACGACGATCGTCCATGACGGGTGTCGCTATTGGCTCAATCAAGGCACGTGACGAAATATCGGAAGTTGTTGGTTTTTTTCTTCTTCTTCTTCCTCTTCTTCTGGTGAAGACAAAACCTTTAGGACGCGGCTCTTGGACACATTTGTCCTTGTTTTTCGATCTCAGAGAGGTTCTTCTTCATCACTCCAGTTGTTCCAGGTGTCACTGACAAAATGTCGACACTTCAACTTCCAGGTTATTTTGACTTCATTTTCCAGATCCCGGTATTTGGTCATTTCCCTGATAACACGGGATTCACACCGAAGTCGCTGGGTCCTCGCACCCCTGTTGTATCTTCGTGTGTATTTTTTGATGACGAGGTAAACATGATGAATCAGCAAACGCCTTGTTACACACAGAACACTTGTAGGGTTTATACCACGTGTGTACTCGTTAATGTTTATGTGAAGATGATGAATGAGAAAACGCCTTGTTACACACAGAACACTTGTAGGGTTTACACCCCGTGTGTACTCGTTCATGTTGATGTAAATTTGATGAAGTAGTAAACGCCTTGTTACACACAGAACACTTGTAGGGTTTACACCCCGTGTGTACTCGTTCATGTTGATGTAAATTTGATGAAGTAGTAAACGCCTTGTTACACACAGAACACTTGTAGGGTTTATCCCCCATATGTATTCGTTCATGTTGATGTAAAGTTGATGAATCAGCAAATGCCTTGTTACACACAGAACACTTGTAGGGTTTATGCCCCAAATGTCTTCGTTCATGTTTATGTAAATTTGATGAAGTAGTAAACGCCTTGTGACACACGGGACACTTGTGGAGTTTCTCGTTTCCTTGGATCTGCTTGATCACCTTTAAACAGCTTTTGTGGTTGTTGAAAGAGACGCTGCTCGATTTGTCATTGTCCTGACAAGAAAGCATTTTCTGATTGAAATAATCTTCTGTGTCAAACTGGGCAGAGTTGATAAAAGAAACGATTTTCATTTCTTTATCTGCAAAGACAATGAAACACAAAATTAACTGGAAAGCATCTGAAAATACATCATCAGAACCCCTCCCCCCCCAAACCCGTAGACCCCTGAGACCCTGACTTTTTAATGCCGTGAACAAACTTTGGTCCATCACGGGTGATGAAGGTGGTGGTCACGTTTGATCAGAATTGTGTCATTTCTCAGGAAACAGGAAATTCCTGTATTGGGGGGAAAACCCCCAAAAGACCCGATTTTGTTGATGCCGTGAACAAACGTTCATACGTAGCAGGTGTTCCTTTTCGCCTATGTTTACCTCAAAAATAATTGGTGGTTGAATTAAATGACCAAATATGCAACTCCTGTTCAAATTTCAAGTCAATCAGATAAAAATTGACAATTTTAGAAATTGTTACTGAAACGGCACTCAGTATCTTGTATCCCACCGATAGGCCGGATATGCTGACCTGAAACAAAATCTAAATGGTTTGTTCTTGTTTTTACAGATTTCTCGAGACAGGGGAGAAAACCCAGAGAGCGCTTCTTATCATCCACGGTCAGAAACATCAAACTGCGCAGGCGGACAAGAGTAAAGCGAGCAAGGGTCTGGAATAGCGGGCCAACTACGAGCAAGGCAATTTTGGACAGATAATGTATCAAGCTATCATATCAAACATGACATAATTCCTTCACAATGGCATGTCAGCACAGATGGCAAGCACATGATTTAAAAATATAAGAACAGAGAGGGAGCAGAGGGAGGGTATATTTGGGGGTTGCATTCTCAAGACATCCAGCAGAGCAGCGAGCGAAACGGTTCGCTGGAGCCACTTCGACGGAGCCAAATGGCTGCAGACCTTGAGCTCCAGCACAAAATAAGACCTTATTAAAAGAGAGACACAAATTATTACATTTGATTACAAGTTCCAATAAAATGAGTTACATCAAGATGAATTAATTAATATTCAGTAATTAAATAACACCTGCAGTGATGAACTGAGGTTACTGTTCTTATTGGTGCCCACATTCAAGCAGATTGATTATATAAACTACTAAAAAGGAAGTCCACTTCTACATTCCCCCCTGTTTTGCTCTTCAGGGCAAAACAACACAAAACTAGAGGGGGAGCACGCGGTATATTGCAAAACCTCCACCGCCAATACTGCTAGGTCGCTCAAGTGAACCTGATTCCTATTCATTCAATTTGACATCAACAGTGCTCACATAGTTATAGTTTGCAACTTTCCCTTTTACTTTTAACTTTTACATACTCAATTCATTCGTCATAATGAGATTCCTTGAGACAGAAATTGATTTTACGTGGGTATATCCACCTGAAGTTCCAAAATGAGCCGCAATTATAATTTTGGCATGTTTTTTTTGGAAATCACTTATAACATGTAGAAATGCAAAAAAAAAATCGAAATTTTGTTGAAAAAAAAGTTGCAAAATTTTCTAAGTTTTTTTTCTATTACAATTTTGTTTTGTGGGGGGGGTTGGAAATCACTTTGTTTCTCTATATTTTTTGTGGGAGGTGGGGGGGGGTTGAAAATCACTCAAAACATGTAGAAATGCAAAAACAAAAATTCAAATATTTTTTCAAAATGGCCGCTATGGCGGCCATATTGGACTTTGGACCAAGTCCAAAATCTTATGGCATGGTCCTTGGACCATACCTAATCCCTCCAACAAAGTTTCCTCGAAATCTGTCGAGTTTTTCCGTAATCTGTTCACAAACAAACAAACAAACAAACAGACAGGGGTGAAAACAGTAACCTCCGTCCATCTTCTATGGCGGAGATTAATAAATGTTTTTTTTTTAAATCAATAAGAAATACATTTCCGCGCACGAGTGCATTCATTCCTTGGGCGGTCACTTCCAAGCACATATCGTAGAGCCGAGCCCATCATATCGCCATCCCTCTCCATCAGAGCAGGGAGCTGTAGGTGGTTGCACGACTGGGCCTGTTTTAGGCTACAGTAGAAGTAGGCCTTTTAGCCATTGCAGTGGAGATCCACCACTCGGGCGATCAAGCGGGTTTTTTTCAACACACCTTGTGCAGGGTTTGGGAACAGGGCTGATAAGTGCATCTAGAAGAACATTTGCCCGTAATCACAGAATACACTCATAACGTTGACCTATGGATTTCCAATTCCAATTTCAGACAAGTCATGGAACCTCTCTGGATTAGGATCGGTATCAGGAGGCGTTTGTTGAGAAACCATGACTTTTGCAGCCTTCCTTTTTCATCAGCAGGTCATCAATGCTGGCAGTGCTGTGGTGGCACATTTAATGAGTACGTAAATAATGACAATCAGAAGTAATCCCGTGAAAATCCATTGCAACAATCTTGCTCCCCATCCTCCAAAAAATCCTTCGAGGCAAGAAAATATTCCATCCTGAGTAAAATAATCGTGGAACTTAGCCCTTTCCTCTCTAATCTTTTCTGCTAAACTTGCAACATGCTCTTAAAAACCATTCCCAGGGATCTTTTTTTAGATCTCAGAGAGGTTCTTCATCATCACACCAGTTGCTCCAGCTGTCACTGACACAATGTCGACACTCTTCAACTTCCAGGTTATTTTGACTTCATTTTTCAGATCCCGGTATTTGGTTATTTCCCTGATAACACGGGATTCACACCGAAGTCGCTGGGTCCTCGCACCTCAGTTGTATCTTCGTGTGTATTTTTTGATGACGACGTAAATTTGATGAAGAAGAAAATGCCTTGTTACAAACAGAACACTTGTGGGGTTTATCCCCGGAATGTCTTCGTTCATGTTCATGTAACTTCGATGAAACAGTAAATGCCTTGTCACAAACAGAACACCTGTACAGTTTATCGCCGGAATGTGTTTTTTTATGGTAATTTAAACCTGAAGAAGTGAAAAAGGCCTTCGAGCACACAGAACACTTGTAGAGTTTATACCCGGAATGTCTTCGTTCATGTTTACGTAAATTTGATGAAACAGCAAATGTCTTGTTACACCCACAACACTGGTATAGTTTATCCCCGGAATGTGTTTGTTTATGATAATTTAAACCTGAAGAAGAGAAAAACGTCTTCGAGCACACAGGACACTTGAAGAGTTTATCCCTTGAATGTCTTCGTTCATGTTTACGTAAATTTGATGAAACAGCAAATGCCTTGTTACACCCAGAACACTGGTAGGGTTTATCCCCGGAATGTGTTTGTTTGTGATAATTTAAACCTGAAGAAGAGAAAAAGGTCTTCGAGCACATAGAACACTGAAATAGTTTATCCCCGGAATGTCTTCGTTCATGTTTATGGAAATTTGATAAATCAGCAAACGTCTTGTTACACACGGAACACTTGTAGGGCTTTGTCCCCGTATGAATGTTCTGATGTTGCCGTAAAGATGATGAACGAGTAAACACCTTGTGACACACAGAACACTTGTAGGGACTTGCACTGCGATGCAATATTGTATGTTGATGTAAATTTGATGAAGTAGAAAACGCCTCGTTACAAACGGAACACTTGTAGAGTTTCTCGTTTCCTTGGACGTTGTTGATCACCTGTAAACAACTTTTGTGGTTGTTGAAAGAGACGCTGCTCGATTTGTCATTGTCCTGACAAGGAGGCATTTTCTGATTGAAATGATCTTCTTCATCAAACTGGGCAGAGTTGGTAAAAGAAACGATTTTCATTTCTTTATCTGCAAAGACAATGAAACACAAAACTAACTGGAAATCATCTGAAAATACATCATCAGAACCCCTCCCCACCTGTAGACCCCCTTAGACCCTGACTGTTTTTAATTCCGTGAACAAACTTTGGTATATCACAGGTGATAAAGGTTGTGGTGACGTTTCATTGAAGTCATGTGTGTATTTTGGAGAAGAAAACAAATACCTATTTTGGGGGACAACCCACCCATGGACACCTCCATAGATCCCCTCACATCTCGATTTTTTTAATCCGGTGAACAAACTTTGGTACATCATGGGTGATGAAGGTTGTGGTCAAGTTTAAACAGAATTGTGTGTAATTTCCAAAGAGAAAGGAAATACCTATTTGGGGGGGGGGGCAACCCCCCGTAAAGCACGATTCTTTTTTAATGCCGTGAACAAACTTTGGTACGTTCCGGGTGATCCTTTTAGCCGAGGTTGACCTCAAAAATAATTGGCTAGTTGAATACAGTGATCTCATGTGCAAATCCTCTTCAAATTTCAAGTCAATGGGATGAAAATTGAGGATTTTTGAAATTCCACCTTATTTGTTGACATTTGGCCGACTTGTAGGGTCATTTCCAGCAATTCCGTGACCGTGGAGAGCATAGGTTCATTTCTCAGTAATTTGTCTTCTATGAGGGTTAAATAAAAAATTTAGCCCCCATGCCTCTCGCAAAAATGCGGGCTGACTCTGTGAGAGCCCCAAATCCAAGATGGCCACTGTCGGCCATGTTGGAAATTATCTTTCCAACGGTTTGGCCCACAATGCTACACAGTGTTTGTATTCTGGGACTTTTTGGGTCAAGGAATTCATATTTTATGTTGGTTTGATGATTTTACCTACTTTTTGTCGTGTTCACGAACCAGGCGGACAAAGGAGCAAGCGGAAACTCTGCTTTATTGCGTGGCACGGACGTACAGGGCACACCGCCTCGCGGGCGGGACATAATATAAACCCCAATCACGTGACTCCAAGCATCCAATCTACATACAGCACATTTCCTCCCCCTCTAAATGGCAGAGATTAACAGACAAAATCCTCCAAATACTGAGGCCGCTTTCTGATCCGACTCGGACGAACGGGGCAGCTAGGAGATACAGGCTCAGATTCCTCCCGACTCGGTAGGGGTGACATACCAGTAGGACTCGTCCCATTTTCAGCATCAAGAGCACCAGGTAGACAAGCTTGTTCGTTTTCCTTGGGCAGGACTGATTCAGGTAAACACCTCGAACCCGCTAGCCCAGTCGGTGCTGGCACGTCTGACATTGGCGGTTCAACAGAAACCAGAGGTGGTGGTCCTACTTGTCCCGACCCCATGGTACACGGTACGGGTGGTGATGCTGGACAGAGATCATGAATTTGGTCGACGTGCCGTTTCCACACTTTCCCATCATCAGTTTTAACCATGCAGTTGGCCGGCCCGAGTATCACGGAGACCACTGCGGGCACCCATTTCCAATCGTGGAAATAATCACGTACCATTACACACTGCCCTACTTCAAAGGTGCGCACCAGCCTTGGACGTGAGACCGCCCCAGACACCGACCTCCCAGGCCTCAACAAATCCAGTCGAGATCTCAATGCACGCCCACACAAACTCATAACAGGTGTATCACTGGTGGTTGTATGAACAGCATTTCTATAATGTAACAAAAACACATCAACCATCGCTTGCATAGATGACCCTCCCCTCTCCGCAAAGCACGCTTTAACGTCTTAACAAACGATTCAGCCTGGCCTTTCGTTGCTGGGTGGTATGGTGCTGACTTGAGATGCTTGACCCCATTCTGAAACATGAAACCATTAAAAACAACAGAAACAAATTGCGGACCATTATCAGAAACCAAAACTTCGGGTATCCCTTTGTTTGCAAAGATTGATCGGAGCTTTTCAACCGTGTTTTCCGCCGTTGTGGATTGCATGACCACAACCCCCGGCCACTTGGGGAACGCATCAACAACAACCAAAAACATATTGCCCTTAAAAGGACCAGCAAAATCTACATGGATTCCTTTGCCATGGCCTGTCTGGAATCGGCCATAAGTACGACCCCCGCCGTGGATTGTCGGTGTCTGACTGGCATGTAGTTCAATGCCTAATCATCTGCTCAATGTTCTTGTCCAGACCCGGCCACCACAAGGGACTACAGGCTAGACTTTTGGTTTTAACGACGCCGAGGTGACTGGCATGCAGCTCCTCAAGACAATGTTGCCTGAACTTTGGGGGAATAACCGTTCTCATACCCCACATGATACAACTTTGAGCTAACGACAGCTCTGATGATTTAGACGCAAACGGTTGATACTCAGGTGTTGGAAGGAAGGTCGTTCCAATTTCCAGTGGAGATCGCCTGTACGACACAGGTGAGCACAGGATCGTGGGCTGATTCAACAGCACCTGCTTTGCCGTGACCGGCCCACACTGGATTTAGCTCAGTGTAAACACATCAACATGATCGGATGATTCAGACGAAGGTGGGTCCCCCTTGCAAGGCAATAGCGAGAGACCGTCGCAGTTGGCATGCTTCTCGATGCCCCGGAACTGGATATCGTAGCTGCAGGCAGCAAGGAACAAACACCATCGTTGTATTCGTGCCGCCGCCGCCACTGGGACACCTCGCTTTGGTTCCAAGATGAATTGGAGTGGTTTGTGATCAGTCTGCAAGGTGAAATGATGACCAAGCAGGTGTTGATGAAACTTCCACACTCCCCAGACGAGACTGAGAGCATCCCGCTCGATCTGGGCATATTTCTGCTCTGCTGCCGACAGAGTGCGAGATGCAAAACAAACAGGTCGCTCAGAACCATCGTCCATCTTGTGTGATAGCACTGCTCCGATGCCGTACGCGGAGCTGTCCCATGCTAACAAGAGCGGACGTGTCGGCTCGTAGTGGACGAGAACCGTATCCTCTGTGAGTAGCAGCTTGACACGATCGAAAGCTTCCTGGTGGTCGGATCTCCATGCCCAGCGTTCCTCCTTCCTGAGCAGTCGTGTTAACGGGGCCAACTCAGAGCTCAGGTTGCTCACGAATATCTGGTAGTACTGTGCCATACCAATAAATGAGCGAAGCTGAGTCCTGTCCCGTGGTGTTGGCATGTACTGGATCGCCTCCACCTTCCGTGGGCCTTTCAACAGCCCCTCCGGTGTGATGACGTGCCCAAGGTATTCCAACCGTTGTTTGAAGATCGCACATTTGTCCCTGTTCAAGCGGAGCCCACAAGCCTCCAACTTCGTCAGCACTTTGTCAGAGTTGTCCGAGAGCCTTCATAATAGGCTCCAATGAAAGATCTTTTCATGCTGAGTTGGGGTATGGACAGTAGAACTATAAGTAAATGCACAGAGGTCATCTCAATGGTAAAACAGGTAAACATTTGTGGTTGATGAGGAACGAACCATTGCTCTCCATTGTATCGATCTAACTGCTTGGGCAAGGATAAGTAATGACATCCCACAGTAATGTGGAATGTCATTACTTATCCATGCCCTGGAAACCTCATTCTGGTACTCATGTTCACATATTTTAACTTTATTTTGTCTATATTTTTCAGGCCTACGTGTGCTGCGCTGTACTTCGATGGCATGAACTGAAGATCAAGGTTGAATGAATGCAGCATGAAAGAAATTTGAAATAGACAGTGTAGAGGAGAAGTATCTCGGCTGGTGGTGGTATATACATCACTTATAACAGTGCTTGTTTGTTTTCTAAAGCAAAATGCCTCATGACTGTGTACTCCAATGTAGCAAGCGATGAAAATCCTCTGATACTATCGGCCAAGGTAAATGGGACAGTTTACAATTAAAAGCCAAAAACTGGTCAGGACATGACAAATTCGGTGACGTTTACATCACCACTTCATGGAAAGATGGGCTTAGGAATCATTTCATGCATCAGACATGATATATATATATATATATATATATATATATATATATATATATATATATATATATATATATATATATATATATATATATATATATATACATATATATATATATACATATACATATATATATATATATATACATACAT
Organism: Eptatretus burgeri; assembly: GCF_056783735.1. Classification (NCBI taxonomy): domain Eukaryota; kingdom Metazoa; phylum Chordata; class Myxini; order Myxiniformes; family Myxinidae; genus Eptatretus; species Eptatretus burgeri. The sequence continues at coordinate 1,009,676 of NC_140984.1, read as the reverse complement.
ATATACATACATATACATACATATACATACATATATACATACATATATATGAGCCTGGTGTTGGCGCAGTGGTTAGGGCAGCAGCTTGGGATCCAAAAGGTCCTGAGTTCAAGCCCTGTTGGGCCACTGAATTAATGCATCAGGGGGTTGACTCAGCCTGTCATCCTTCCGAGGTCGGCGAAATGAGTACCGGTATACTGGGCCGGTGTATACCCCGGTTAAAATAGGTGTACCATATCCCTGTGTCGTAAGATGCGACCAGGGTTGCGTCAGGAAGGGCATCCGGCGTAAAACATGTGCCAAATCACTATGCGGATCATACGGATGATCCGATGATCCGCTGTGGCGACCCCTAACGGGAGCAGCCGAAAGAAGAAGAAGAAGATATATATATATATATATATATATATATATATATATATATATATATATATATATATATATATATATATATTGTTGTGGTTACCAAATTCGCAAACCACCATTCAGGTCCCTTAGGTGAGGTATCTCGGTAAGTGCATGTGTAGTTAGGCCCAAACCCGTTGTCTAGTGGGAATACATGTCATTTATACGTGCTGCGACTCTTCAGGATAGCCGTTTTTCTTTTACTATCTTTATTTTGGACCAACCGCCATGATCACAACCACAACATCAACCACCGACCACAACCACCGCTTCACCACAACCGCCACGACCTTCACGTCACACCTCGCAACCGTAGCATCGCCACCGTTCTTGCCCCGCTGTGGGTACCGGTGTTGGATTCGTGCAGAGCGCGCGTCGAACAGCGTGTACAAAATCACGGATTTTGTGCTTCAAAAACGGATCAAAAACGACACACGCCCACTTTTTGCCGTCCAATCGGTGAGCGAGGGGCGAATTGGCCCCGCCCCCAGGGCGATCGATATATGCAAATTTGTGGATCAAAAAGCCTTCACGCCCACTTTTTCTCGGGCCAATGGGGAGCGAGGTGAAAGGTCGAAGGGAGGGGGTCAAAGGCGAAGTTATGGGGGGATAAAAGGACGGTGTTCGTCAGTCAGAAAAAAGGAGGAGAACGAGAAGGAGTCGAAGGGAAAAGGAGAGGAGAACGAGAACGAGAAGGAGTCAGAAGAAGGAAAAGGAGGAGGAGAACGAGAACGAGAAGGAGTCGGAACGGAGGGGACGAGTGTGGAAGTCTGGAGCCCGAAGCCTGCAGTGGCTGGAGAAGCTGAAGAGAGTCGGACGAGGGGGTGCTCGCGTCGGTGCCAGGAGCTGCACGCCCGAGGGAGGCCGGCAGCGCGACCTGGCCGAGGTGGAGACGCACACCAGGGATAATAAAGATCCTCTATACCCCGAGCATCAGCAACCCCCTCCTGTTTCCCCCCGCGCTGAGATAGTGCGACCAAGGGGGCCCCGTTCCCACCCCCTACCAGACACCGTCCACGAGGCCCGCGGGTTGCGGGGCCATCGCCGCTCCGCGTCTCATCACCAGACGGGTAGGCCCGACCCGGTCTCGGCCTCAGGCCTGCCTCATTCTTGAGGTATTTCTTTTCCTTGGTTTTGGGTATGTGTTGTCGGCGCCGTCTGTGAGGTAGAATTGTATAAGTGTTGCCGTGTGCTCGGTAGTCGGTATTAGCTCTGCACTGTGTTTTCACTTTTATATTTGCTTTTTGTGTAAATGGAAGTGTGTTTTCTTTTTTTTGTGTGCATTTGGTGGAATTGTATTTGTGTGCTTCCCGTGTGCCGCGAATAAATGTGCTTTATTGTTGAACTGTTCTCCCGCTTCGCTTCGTCTTTTCCTCCATTGAATCCCCATCTTGCTTCACGTAAAGGGTTGGTAGTGGGCTGAATACGCCCGATAATTAATCGAACCGTCGAGGTCGACGATAACACCGCTCGGTTATTCTGATAGTACGGAACGGGTCGCTTAAGTGGCCCGTGTCCGAAGTCGACCTGCGGCGAGGTGCGATCGCCCGGTCTACCCTCCGCGTGGGTACTTAGGTAATTCGAATTTGGCGAGCAACCCTATCCCACGCGGGGGCTGATTGGCTCGATCGCGGTGAGACCGAAAGGTCCACCCGTGACTGGTTCCCGGCGTTAGTCCGAGAGGGTCACGACTGGATTGTCCGTCCGGTGGGCGACGTGCCGCGATTCGAGTTACGTGGCCGTCGCACGCCGGCGGGCGCGAAAACCGCAACAATATATATATATATATATATTGTTACGGCTGTGGAAATTCGCATTCCACCATAAAGGGCCCATAGGTGAAATATCTCGAAGTACATGTGTTGTTCGCTCAAACCCGTTGTATCGAGGGAATTTATGTGATCCATTCGGGCTGCGATCCTTTGAGTTAGGCGTTATTCTTTTTCTATCTTTTATTTCAAACACACAACATTTCAACAACAACGCCATCCCCATCACAGCGCCAACCACACTGCAACCACGCCACCTCCACCATCTACGCTACCACATCTTCGCCACTCGCCATTCAACAGGCTCCGATCGTAACTGCGGTTACGATCGCTCATCCGCATCCTTGTTGGTTACAAAAACCAACAAGGATGCTCGGTGGGCTTTTCCCGCCTGTTTTTCCCGTCTGACTTCCCCGCGCTTTGGAGTGGAGAAAGAGCGATGCAGGTCAAAGGTCAGAGGTCATGTAAAGGTGGGGCCTCTTTTTGGGGGGATAATTCTCTGGCTCCGAGCCCAAAACTGACTCCCTCGGCCCCCGGACGGAGCGGGGTGGAGGGAAAGCGTGAGGGAACGCCCTTTTGGGGAACCCTCTCAAAGGAAGGTGGAGCTGAGAACGGGGCGGGGCGAAGGGCAGAGCCCCGGGCGATAAAAGACGGACACGGGTGGGCGCAAGGAGCGCTTTTTCTTCCTCTTCGTCTTGGCTGGTGGTTCGGTTGGTTTTGGTGGAGAGTTGGTCTTCAGGAAGAGATCCTGTGCCCGCGCCTTGGCGAGCGGCCGTGTCACGAAGGCACGGACGGGAAACGCGGCGGCGCCCGTTGTGAGGTGGACCTGTGCATCCGGACGGGGGGTGCCGGTTGGGGTTCGCCGAGCCGCGAGAGAGGTCGGGGCCGGGCGCGACCACGCTGACGGTCGCGGGAGAGGGACTCACCAGCCAAAGGGAAGTCGCGACTTCTTTCTTTCTTTTCTTTGGGGTTTTTGTATGGATCTTGTGGCGCCGTGTCTCGTAAAGTAGAACTGTTTAAGTGTTGCCGTGTGTACGCATATTTGGTTGTAGCTCTGCATCGTTTCTTTTGTTTTAATTGCTTTATGTGCATTTTGATTGTGTATTGCTGTAAATACGTGCCTTACGTGCTTGTCTGTGTGTGCGTGTGAATAAAATGCTTGCTTGTTGAACTGTGCCCGTTTCGCTTTGTCTTTTCTCTTTTGACCCTCCATCTTGCATCACAGAAAGGGGTTCGTAGTGGGTGCAACATCCCAGGAATTAATCGGAACCGTCAAGGCCAACGATAACACCGCTCGGTTATCACTGTAGCACGGAACGGACCGCTTAAGCGGTTCGTGTCCGGAGTCGGCCTGTGGCGTGGTACGATCGCCCGGTCGACCATCCGCGCAGGTACTTAGGTAGATCGAATTTGGCGAACAACCCTATTCTGCGTGGGTGGGCAATTGGCATGGTCGTGGTGGGGTTAAACCCCCACCCGTGACTACCTCCCGGCGTTGTTCCGAGAGGGTCACGACAGAATTGCCCGTCCGGTGGGTGACGTGCTGCGATTCGAGTTACGCGGTCGTCCGCACGCCGGCAGGCGCAAATTCGCAACAATATATATATATATATATATATATATATATATATATATATATATATATATATATATATATATATATATATATATATATATATATATATATATATATATATATATATATATATATATATATATATATATATATATATATATATATATATATATATATATATATATATATATATATATATATATATCTCGTCTGCGGCGAGGTGCGATCGCCCGGTCTACCCTCCGTGTGGGTACTTAGGTAGGTCGAATTTGGCGAGCAACCCTATCCCACGCGGGGGGCTGATTGGCACGATCGTGGTGAGGCCGAAAGGTCCACCCGTGACTGGTTCCCGGCGTTAGTCCGAGAGGGTCACGACGGGATTGTCCGTCCGGTGGGCGACGTGCCGCGATTCGAGTTACGTGGCCGTTCGAACGCCGGCGGGCGCGAATCCGCAACAATATATATATCTCGTCTTCAGACAAGCTTGAAAAAGCCAGACAGCGCAAAAACAAAGAAACCGACATTGCTCAGTGTCCCAGTCGAACATCAACTTCTGAAATGCAAGCTAATCATGCTCTGTGTGATGATGAGACAGAGGAACCATTGCCACCCAAGCGCCTGCGTTCATCTGTGTGTGGGCCTCTCCGTGACAAAACAAAATGTGTATGGTGCATGAAGGGTGTGGATGCAAAGCACCCAAACAGAGCACGGGGTCAGCTGTTCAGACCCAACACACATTCAGCATGGTGCTCGTTCAAGCGCCACACACAGCTTGTCGAATCAACATCAGCGCTGTCAGATCCTTTCGCAAATGATATCATGTACCACAATGCCTGTTTTGTCAGGTCAGGTTCGATCTGTGACCTGCTACAGGTACCATGTAAACCTGTACTAACCTGTTCCATGGTCGGGTTGTCGGCGACTAAACCGTCTCCCCCACCAGGTTTTCTGGTGAGGAGGGTGTTTGGATATGGACACCCAGCAGGATTAAAAACAAAACCTGTCAAAGGGCGGAGGAGCTCCTTGTGAGCCAACGGCCATCCATATCTAGTGCCCAACTGTGTCTGCGGACGTCCTCCTGCAGTTGGGTTACTTCTTATTAGGAGGTTGGTGGCAGGATTTGCACTCCAGCCACCGTAAAACGCTTCATTCCGCAAAACGCAAAAACGCAAAAAAATCTGAAAACCCACTCCGTGGGAGTACCTCCTGTGCAGCTTCCCTTCGCAGGGCAGCTCACCGGATGATGAGATTGGGGCAAAGCCTTCGGGACCCCCAATCTTTGATAGGAGGGAAACCACGGGGTAACATCCCTGGGTCAGATTGCGGGAGAGTGTGTCGGAGTGGTGCTGAGGTGTCGTCCACCAGACGGCGGTCTCCTTGGGTTAACCTGAGGCGGTCCCTTCGGGTGGGTGCCTGGAATGTCCTATCCCTAAGAGAGGATGATCACCTGTCTCTGTTATCATCTGAGCTCAAGCGTTTGGACATCGGGATTGCAGCTCTCTCTGAGGTTCGGAGACCGGATTGCGGCGAGATAATGGTGGGTGGTTACACCTACTATTGGTCTGGTCGCTCTGATGGTTACCATACCCAAGGAGTTGCTGTAGCTGTGTCCAATAAGCTGACCCCAATGATAATTGAGGTAACACCGGTCAACGAGCGTATTATGAGATTAAGGATTCGTCACTCCTTAGGTGTCATTTCCCTGGTCTCTATTTATGCTCCGACTGAGGCGAGTGATCTTACCGTGAAGGATGCATTCTACGCCACACTCGAGTCTGTGGTTGATCAGTGCCCCAGACGAGATACACTTCTAGTCTTGGGGGATTTCAATGCATCGACTGGAACTGATAGGGATGGTTATGAGGTGTGTGTTGGTCCCCATGGGTCAGGAACTATGAACCAGAATAGCACTAAGTTCCTTGACTTTGCAAGAAGTCATGGACTTAGGGTGGCTGGTTCATGGTTTCAGCACCCGCAAGCTCATCGCTGGACTTGGTATTCCAACGCTGGCGGTGTGGCAAAGGAGATTGACCATGTCCTCATTGACGGTCGTTGGAGGATGATCCAGAACTGCAGGGTCTACCGGAGTGCTCAGTTCCTCAATACTGACCACAGGCTTGTTGTAGCAACTCTAAAGCTGCACCTTAAATCCTGGAGAATGGTACCATCCCAGCCTAGGCTGGATGTTGCCAAGCTCAGGGATGAGAGAGTAGCTGAGGAGTTTGCGAACAGGCTGAGTGGACACTTGGGGGGTCTGGGTGCTTTGGGGGTCCTGAAGAGTTGTGGAGCACCTTCAAGACCACCGTCCTTGATGTTGCCGGTGGATGCCTTGGAGTTCACCGCAGGGCAAAGAAGAATTTTGTCTCTCAAGGGACACTGGATACCATTGACCAGAGTCGCAGGGCCAGGCTGAATGGCAGAGCTGAGCTGTTCAGGGAGCTGAGGCGTAAAACTGTACGTGCACTGAGGGTGGACAAGGAGGCCTATGTGCGAGGAATCTGTGAGGGGGTAGAGCATCACCTGTGGACAGGTGATTCTCGTCCCACTTACAGGGGAATTCGCGCATTACGTTCATCCAAGCCCATCCCTCGGAGCACTGCAGTTCGAGCAGAGAGTGGTAGGCTCTTGACAGAGGAGTCTGAAGTGAAGGCCCGCTGGGCCGGTTACTTTGAGCGGTTGTACCAGGCTGATCCCCCAGCTGTCGAGTTGGACGTCAAGGGTGTTACAATCCCTGTTGCTGACCCTCGAATCAACTGTGGTCCACCATCGCTTGTGGAAACACGGGCTGCGGTGAACCAGTTGAAACGGGGCAAAGCTCCAGGGATCTGTGGCATCCATGCTGAACTTCTCAAGGCTGGTGGAAATGCTGCACTCGCGTCGTTGCATGCAGTTTTGTGCTCTGCCTGGAACACAGGCATCATCCCAACTGACTGGAAGAGGGGCCTTGTTGTCCCTCTCTGGAAAGGGAAGGGTGATCGCCAAGACTGCAACAACTACCGAGGGGTGACGCTGCTCTCAGTGCCGGGCAAGGTCTTTGCTCGGATAATTCTTGATAGGGTTCGCCACCATCTGCTTGAGCACCAGCGTCCAGAGCAGTCAGGCTTTACACCAAAGAGGTCAACGATTGACCGTATCCTTGCTCTTCGTGTCCTCACTGAACGCAGACGAGAGTTTCGGCAGGGGCTGCTTGCAGCCTATGTTGATCTCTGTAAAGCGTTCGATTCAGTGAATCGGGATGTCCTCTGGAGGATTCTTGGTCTTCGTGGGGTGCCACCGAAACTGATCGATCTGATGTCTGAACTCTACTCTGGTACTGAGAGTGCTGTGAAGTGTGGTGGTACCGCCTCTGACTTATTTCCAGTTGTTACTGGAGTTCGTCAGGGATGTGTACTTGCCCCCACACTTTTCAGCACTTGTATGGACTGGATTTTTGGGAGGATGTCGGAGAGATCAAGTTGCGGTGCATCGTTTGGCAATGTCAAGATCTCGGACCTTGATTTTGCAGATGATGCAGTCATCTTTGCGGAGACTTTAGACATCCTCTTGGTGGCCCTCGAGGTGCTGAATGAGGAGTCGGAGCCGTTGGGATTACGGATTTCTTGGGTCAAAACAAAGATCCAGGCTTTCGGTGACATCTTGGATGCTGCTGTCCTGTCTGTGTCTGTTTGTGGTGAGGATGTTGAGGTCGTGGATAGATTCACTTACCTTGGCAGTGATATTCATGTCTCCGCAGGTTGTGAGCCGGAGGTCAATAGACGTCTGGGTCGGGCCTGGGGAGTCATGGATTCACTGGATCATGGGGTGTGGCGCTGCCGGTACCTGTGCGGGAGGACGAAAGTCCGAGTCTTTAGGTCCTTGGTACTTCCAGTCTTGCTCTATGGGTGCGAGACTTGGACTTTGACCAAGGATCTGAGACAGAGACTTAATTCCTTTGGTACCAGGTCTCTTCGGAGAATCCTTGGCTATCGCTGGTCGGATTTTGTGTCCAACGAGCGGTTGCTGAGAGAGACTCGGATGAGATTTGTTACCTGCATAGTCCGTGAGCGTCAGCTGCGGCTGTATGGACATGTGGCTCGTTTTCCTGACGCTGATCCTGCTCACCAGATTCTCTCAGCGAGGGAGTCTCATGAGTGGAGGAGGCCAGTGGGCCGACCACGTGCCTCATGGTTGCAGCAGGTTGACCATCATCTCAAGGAGATGGGGATGGGCCTGGCATCTGCCTGGGGGATGGCCAGACGGAGGCCCCTGGAGTACCGGCGGAAAGTGGACGCAGTGACGCGCTGTTCTGGCACATGCTCCCATACCTGACCTGACCTGAATGCCTGTTGGCTGAAGCATGTCAACAACACAAAATTAAAGCCAAATGATGCAATGCATCTTCAGAATGTGTGTCTCTCAGAGGCAAGGAGTTTGTACTTTAGACATGTGGATTGTGTCCTCTTCACTGAGCATGAGATCCGTTCACTGCAGTCCCTCTTGGCAGACTACAAACGCATCATCGTTGACTATGACTATGCAGTGGGCAATGTCAAATCATCATATCTCAAGGACCTACTTGTTAATGAGTATCAAGAGACAATTGGATTCAAAGAGCAAAGTGAGATGAACAAGAGCGAGTGGGTCTATAATGTTGGGGGAGGAGGTGACTGCATTGAGGCTGCCATGTCATCCCTTGGCATCAGTGATGAGCAGCTACTCCAGAACTTGGCACCATGGCTGTCTAAGAAGATCAAAGACACATCTACTGTCCCACGGCCACCTGACATCGATCAATTCGAAGAAGGCGAAGAGGTGTGTGAGTTGCTGTTGAAGCTGTTCACTTGGTTAAAACAGCCTCAGAGAAAAACTGCCGATCTAAGCCCTACCACTGGCCTGGCCTCCATGATCACCTACCACATCACTGGACATCGCACAACCACTGTTATCAACCTGGCAATAAATGTCCATGGAATGACTAGAAGTAAAGATCTGGTTGAAACATTGCACAAGAGTGGTATCTGCATCAGCTATGCAGACACGCTGCTCCTCTATGACCACTGGGCTCTGATGGATGTTGAGGCATCAGCATCCTGTCCACAGGAGATCACTGACAGCAAGCCAGCCATTGTGATCGTCGACAACAACGACTTCAAGATTGATACTATGACAGACAATGCAACAGGAGCTTATCGAACAAATGTTAAATGTTTGTGCAGCCTGAGAACAATGAAAAGAAACCAGATGAAGAGCCTGCTGCAAGGCTCATCAAGAAGAAGGAAATCAGAGCACAGCTGAAACAAAAGTGTTCAGAGCTTACGCAGGTCCAGCAGTACAGATGCCCCCCCCCCCCCCCCTGGCAGCAAGAGTGAGCCGATCTAAGCTCGTCCAGCTCGTCCAGACGAGATATATATATATATATATATATATATATATATATATATATATATATATATATATATATATATATATATATATATATATATATATATATATATATCCAGCTCGTCCCATGGTACATCCACCAGTGAATGGCACAACTCCACAGCGTGCTCGCTCTGTGATACATGCACTGTCTCGTGCAGACAATGATGGTACAAGACCACCACCTCACAAGCAGCGGGTTCCAGCACACAGTGGTGTCCAGTCCTGCCGCCATCCACCGCCCAGCAAGAGCAAGCCCGACGACCACACAACCTACCCAGAACCTCCAAGTAAGTCGGTGGTGCATGACATCATGGTGAAACTAGTGGAGGCCATGCATAAGAAGAATATTCCATTTTCCTTTCTCGTTGGTGACATGCCCACCGACAAGTTGATCGTGCAGCTCAAGATGGAGAATCAAGAACTGTTCAAGGACATCATCCCGATTCTTGGTGCCTTCCACCAGCAGATGTCCTACATCTATGCTATCGACAAAACATTCAAGGGCTCTGGCATGGCAGATACTCTGGTTACAGCAGGTGTAGTAGTGGAGGGTTCTGTTGACCAAGCACTATGACGGAAGCACTACAGGTGGGGTGTGCGCTGCATCCTGCTCTGGAGAGAGGCTCTTATCCATAAACGACTGAGAGATTCTTGAGTATGAGGAACTATCAGAGGATATCAAGCAGAATCTTGACACTCTTCGCAATGCACTCACCGAGACACAGGAGGCTCTACAGGAAGCTCACAGTCATCTTGAGGATGATGATGACATGAAGGAGCTCATCAACAGAGTTTATGAGAAACCTGGCACAGACATGGACAACTTCTGGGTCTCATTCATAGAGATGTCAGACCCTCTTGTCCAAAGTATTGATGCATGTCATGCAAGAAATGGCTCAGAGTACCTATCATCAACATACAACATGTTGCCTGGACTAATGGCATATTCCAACTATGACTATGGAAGGTGGTTGCCAGATTATTGGGCAATGCTCTCTTTTCTCTCAGATGAGCAAATGGCCTTCTTCAACGATTACGTCACCCAGTCCATGACAGGGCTACCCTACTTCTGCCAGCCACTGGACCTGTGGATAGAAACGACTATGAATCTGAACTCGAAGCTGAAGCAAGGATGGCTTCAGCTTTTGCAGATTGAGAAGCAACTGTTCTCAACAACAAGGAATGCAAACAATGTCGTGAGGGTGAAGGCTACTGTGAATCGGAACCTCAAGTGCCAGCGTACCAATAGGAAACATGTTGAGTGTCAGCCAGCGAGGATGAAGAAGGATGAGCAGGCAGTTCACGACCTGCAGGCATGCATGAAGGGTTTTGATGCTGAGCCCTTTGACATCTCCTCACCTACACTGAGGTCACCACAGTCTGGCCTGGTCGCATCACTGGAGTTAGTGCATGACCTCAAGACCGCACTACAAGATGGCCAAGCACAAGTTGAAACAATCCTGCAAGAGCGAGTGTTCACCAAGATGAAGCCTCTCACTGCAACCATCCACAGGAATAAGAGGAAGAATTTTGCAAGTGTACAGATCTGTGCACCATCTGGTGTGCCCATGCAGGTGGCCCAGATGGAGAGGTCAGGGCTGGCAGCCCTGGTAGAACTTATGGAGGGATCAGGTATGATACAGCTTGAGTCAGCCCTTGAGGGGAGAGTGACTGAGGAGTGCCTCTCACTCTACAATGTAGATGGATTAATGCGCAAGACTGCGAAGAGCAAGTTGTTATAAGTGTTCAACCGACACCCAGTTGTTGAGAAACCACGGGACCACATCAGCCTCATGGACCTGGGGCTGATGTGGCGGCTGGCCACCCCCACGCCCGAGGACCGAGAGGCGAGGAAGCGGGATGGCTCAGAGTGCTGGAGTGACTACCTGGATAAGATCTGCACTATCATCCTCTCACGCCATGCTGGTGCACGCCTCATCCTCCTCATCAATGACAAGTATGGCCTTCCCTTTCGCATCAAGGATGATGAGCATGATCGACGGTGATCGACATGATCTCCACATCCCAAATGTTTTCCCGAAGCCCGAAGACATGTTCCCAGGAGCCGCTGAGTTCAACAAACTCATTGTCAATTCAGGATACAAGGTCAGACTGCAAAAGCTTGTGAAGGAACAGTTGAAAAAACAAGTCGGTCGGGTGCAGAGTTGCATCATATACTGTGAGGGTGAGATGTCAACTAACCTGAGCACTGGTGTGGCAAATGGGGACTATGTCTTCAAGCATCCAGAGGCTGATACAATGCTGCTCTCGGCCTATGCCAAGCTGAGGACCGGAAACTACACTGGAGCAGTTGTACAAGACAGCGAGGACACCGACGTGTATGTCCAGGCGGCTTATGTCTCGCAACAACTCCGAGGTGATCTGTTGATTAAACGCAAGAATGTGTTAATCAACTGCCATGCCATGCTTTCAGAACAGGTTGCAGATATCATCATACCTGTCCATGTCATCACTGGCAGTGATCACACATCAGGGTTCTATGGGCATGGGAAAAAGCCAGTGTTGGAGAAGGTGATCTCTGATCCTGATGCGAGAGAGCTCCGAGGACGAGTGGGTGAGAGTCTGGAGTTAGAGGACGAAGTCAGAGCTGATATGAAGGCTTTTGTCCTCTCCAAAGTTTATGCTGAGAGTGCAGATGTTACCTGTGGGCAGGCCAGAGCTTCTTAGTGGCACAAACTGAAGAAGAAGAGTATGATCCGCCTCCCACCTGATGATGACTCGTTGGATCTCCATGTCGAGAGGACGAACGACATCACATATTGCCAGCTCCATTCCAACCTGTTCGAGCATGCGTCCCCCATTGACCATGGCTGGGAAATTCTGAATGGGAAGTGCCGACCAGTGTGCCACACCCTCCCCCCTTTACCCCAGCAGCTCATACCTTGTGACTGTTCAGATGAGAATAGTGATGAGAGTACTATCAATGATGAGAGGAGTGAGGCCGGAGAATCCACAGATTCGGATGAAGACTAGCGGTCCATTAGTTACATTGGAAATTTGTAAATTCAGGTGAAAGACATTGTACTTCCCTAATATAGGGGGATATTGATGTACAAATGCATGCCAATGTATGAGAATATTCACATTTCGTTGGTCCACCTCCAGTAATTCCATGACCATGGAGAGCAAAGGTTTGTTCCTCATCAACCACAAATGTTTACCTTTTTGACCATCAAGATGACCTCTGTACATTTACTTGTAGTTTTACTGTCCATACTTCAACTCAACATGAAAAGAGCGTTCATAAGATCCGATTACGAAGACTCTTGGACAACATTGAAAAATTGACATTTCCCAGCTGAAAATCAGCAGCCATCTTGGATTTGAAGGTCAAAAGAAGGTAAAATCATCAAACCAACATCAAATATAAATTCCTTGACCCAAAAAGTCCCAGAGTACGTATACTGTGTAGCATTGCAGGCCAAACCATTGGAAAGATAATTTCCAACATGGCCGACAGCGGCCATCTTAAATTTGGGGCTCTCACGAAGTTAGCCCGCATTTTTGCGAGAGGCATGGGGGCTAAATTTTTTTATTTAACCCTCATAGAAGACAAATCCACTGAGAAACGAACCTATGCTCTCCACGGTCATGGAATTACTGTAAATGACCCAACTATACGTTGACCTTTTGTAGTTGATGTTGACCTAAAAAAATAATTGGCAACTTGAATCCAGTGACCTGAAATATAGATCCTCTTCAAATTTTGTCAATCGGATGAAAATTGAGGATTTTACAAACCTCACCTTCAGTAAGTTGTCGACCTTTGGTCTATGTTGACCTCAAAAATAATTGGCCACTTCAAATTCCAAGTCAATCAGATGAAAATTGAGGATTTTAGAAATTTGACAAATTGGTTGACATTTGTTCTTTGTTGACCTCTTGACCTCAAAAACAATCGGCTTCTTGCTAATAACGAACTCGACCATGTGGCGAAGTTTTGTGAATATCGGTTTAAAACTGTGACCTGCAGGCGGTTGACTGACAAACAAACAGACAGACAGACAGGTGTGAAAACATAACGTCCTTCCACCTTCGGTGGTGGAGGTGACTGAAACGACACTCGGTAGATCACATACCTCCACCAGACTGAACAGTTTACGTGTTGTATCCCACCGGTAGTCGGATCTGCTGACCTGAACCCAAATCTATTTGGCTTGTTCTCGTCATCTCACCAACTCATCCACCAAGTTTTGTGAAAGTTCATCCACAACTTTTTGAGACATCGTTTTTGGTCCGATTTCTCCTTGGTGAAGAATCACATTTCAAAACTCTCGTACCCGGATCAGATCTTCACCAAAATCGAATCAATTTGTCCTTGTCACACACCGAACCTGTTCACCAAACTCCGTCCGAATCCATCCACAACTTATTAACATATCCTGTTCACAGACAAACAAACATGGATGAAAACATAACGTCCGTCCAACCTGGGGGGTGGAGGGAACAACGATGTGTGAAGAGGTGGGAGGAGCACGGATTTCCCCGACACGGTGATGACGTCATACCGCAGGTGATATCCCGTCCCCATCTCACCAACCCCCCCCCGATCCCTCCCTCCTCACCAGGCCGACTTTGCTGATCCTGACAGTCGAGGAATTGTGCGGCGGTCAGTAACGTGTCCATGATGTACATCGCGGGTTATTCAAATGGAGGATCCCGATCTCAGGGGTTCCCCGTGTCCCCCTCCACTCCATCACAGCTCCATCAAAGGACCGATTTCCTTTGATCTGTGATGCTCTCGCTTCCTGAGCCTCGACCTCCCCAAACGAACTGCGTGCTCCCTCATCCCTCCCCTCCTCGAGTGCGGACCGGGGCCTAAACCCCATTATTAGGTCTCAGGGAATCGAACCTCCCAACATTCCGTTCTCTCGTCCCCATTCCCCGACTTTGAGGGTTCGTCACGATCAGGGCCACACAGAGGAAGGATTGTCCGTAAAATGGCGGAAGAGGTGAGTGTGAGGAGGATCACGTGGTGACAAAATAGCGGGCGAGTCACAAAATCCGGACTGGTTATTTGGATTCGGAGCGATCTTTATCCGGAACGTTTGGATTCGTCCTTCACTCTCCTCTTCTCTCCTCTCAGACAATGGGCCTTTGGTCCAATCACTGTCAACTCTGCTGAATAATTAATTAATCTGCACTAATTATGTCTCTGCCCTTCATTATCTTGAACATCTCCATCATATCCCCTCATCACCACCTCCTTTCTGGTGTATAAAGTCTTGTCTCCTTCAGCCGCTCCTCATCGCTGAGTCCAGCTGGACCCGTAATCAATGTGGTGACGCTGGGCTGAACCCTCTCTGTGGAGAGAGGAGCGGGCGGGAGGAAAGAGAAAGAGACCGGTGGGAGACGGTAAAGAAGACCAATCCTTACCTTGCTGTGTTTCACTCCCCGGGGATCTTTGACTGGTCCACGGTTAAACATGGCCCTCACCGCTGCCCCTCACCGCTGCCCTCACCGCTGCCCCTCAACCCAAAGCACCATTTCCTCCGTCAGGTGCACACTTGGGACCAAATATGGAAATGTTTTTCTCTCTGTTTTCGTTCATTGTTAGTTCATTGATTTGCATTGATCTGAAAGGGGAAAATGTGTTGAGATTATAAGTACAACAAGCTAATGGTAAAAGTTATGTCACCCGACAGTGTCAATGGATGTTTGTTCTGTGATTAGCAGCTCCCTGGTGGTCCGCGAAGTCCTCGAGGATGCACAATAAAACTAGAACGGGCACTCAGAGAGCGCATACCTTCGCCGCCACTATTTCTTTGTTCTTGGTATGAGTGTGGGGAACTGGTTTCATGTGAATGGTCTTATGACACAAACCACATATCTTTAATGTCATGACCCCCCCCCCCGACTTTCGGGGGCTACGGACTAAACAACAATCAACTCACGTCGTTTTGGCAAGTCGTCACTCGCAAGCTCGGTGAATACAACGTTTCAACAAGAGAAGGTAATCTCGTTTGATGCTGGTTTCATGTGAATGGTCTTATGACACAAACCACATATCTTTAATGTCATGACCCCCCCCCCCGACTTTCGGGGGCTACGGACTAAACAACAATCAACTCACGTCGTTTTGGCAAGTCCTCACTCGTAAGCTCGGTGAATACAATGTTTCAACAAGAGAAGGTAATCTCGGTTGATGCTGGTTTCATGCAAATCGAATAAGAATTGACTGAGTTATGACAAAAACCGCATATTTTTCAAGGTCGTGACCCCCCTGACCTTTGGCCCCTAACCGGTAACAAGAGTATGGGAGTCATTGTGTCATATTGCATATCACAAGATGAGGCGTTGAATTCTGAACATTTTGGCGTTAGTTGCATGCAAATTGAATAAAAATTGACCGTGTTATCGTAAAAAGACGATTTTGACCTTTTCGTGACCTTGACCTTGACCTTTGACCCGAACGATCCCAAAATCTAATCGCATGCTTCCTGGCTAATCACCAATCATCCCACCAAATTTCATGCAATTCGGTTTAATACTTTTTGAGTTATACGAATCACAAGATTACAAATAAATAAATACACGCCGACCAAAACATAACCTTTCGCAAATGTGAAGGGAAAGAGGGTTTTTCCTCACACCCTCACCCCTCCCCCACCCCTCCCTTCCGCTTCTTCAAAACTCCGCCTTCGCCTCACCCCTCCCCCACTCCTCCCTTCCGCTTCTTCAAAACTCCGCCTTCGCCTCACCCCTCCCCCACTCCTCCCTTCCGCTTCTTCAAAGCTCCGCCTTCGCCTCACCCCTCCCCCACTCCTCTCTTGCGCTTCTTCAAAACTCCGCCTTCTCCTCACCCCTCCCCCACTCCTCTCTTCCGCTTCTTCAAAACTCCGCCTTCTCCTCACCACCCACCCCTCCCTTCCACTTCTTCAAAACTCCGCCTTCTCCTCACCCCTCCCCCACTCCTCTCTTCCGCTTCTTCAAAACTCCGCCTTCTCCTCACCACCCACCCCTCCCTTCCACTTCTTCAAAACTCCGCCTTCGCCTCACCCCTCCCCCACTCCTCTCTTCCGCTTCTTCAAAACTCCGCTTTCTCCTCACCCCTCCCCCACCCTCCCTTCCACTTCTTCAAAACTCCGCCTTCTCCTCACCCCTCCCCCACTCCTCTCTTCCGCTTCTTCAAAACTCCGCCTTCTCCTCACCGCCCACCCTCCCCCCTTCCTCGTGGTGGTTGGAGCGTCCCATCTTCCCAAGCTCTTCCACGAGAATCCCGAGCTCCACAAGGGCAGGTCGGTAAGCTATGCAACGCGGCCAGGTAACAGCAGAACTCTGACCCCCCCAGCTGAACTAACCTCCTCAGCTGGAGGACCGAATAAAGACCCCACGGGGTCCATTTCTTTGGGTGTGTGTGTCTGTCAGTGGCCAGTCTGTAAGTAGAACTGTTTCAGTGATTTCATTGTACATTTGATCATATTCGTGATTAAGTCTGCTGTGTCTCCCTCTCCCCATTATAAACAAACCCCCTGTTAAATGTTCCATTTCGTTGCCTTTCATTTCTTCCATTGGCTCAGTGTGGTTCGGGCTTGAGAAGCAGTCAGGCCGTTTGTGCGGTAAGTTGTCATTTGGTCCGGCGCAGCTCTGGTAATTCCCGCTCGGTTACACCAAAGAGGTCACCTGTCAGGTCAGGTTCGATCTGTGACCTGCTACAGATACCATGTAAACCTGTACTAACCTGTTCCATGGTCGGGTTGTCGGCGACTAAACCGTCTCCCCCACCAGGTTTTCTGGTGAGGAGGGTGTTTGGATATGGACACCCAGCAGGATTAAAAACAAAACCTGTCAAAGGGCGGAGGAGCTCCTTGTGAGCCAACGGCCATCCATATCTCGTGCCCAACTGTGTCTGCGGACGTCCTCCTGCAGTTGGGTCACTTCTTATTAGGAGGTTGGTGGCAGGATTTGCACTCCGGCCACCGTAAAACCCTTCATTCCGCAAAACGCAAAAACGCAAAAAAATCTGAAAACCCACTCCGTGGGAGTACCTCCTGCGCAGCTTCCCTTCGCAGGGCAGCTCACCGGATGACGGGATTGGGGCAAAGCCTTCGGGACCCCCAATCTTTGATAGGAGGGAAACCACGGGGTAACATCCCTGGGTCAGATTGCGGGAGAGTGTGTCGGAGTGGTGCTGAGGTGTCGTCCACCAGACGGCGGTCTCCTTGGGTTAACCTGAGGCGGTCCCTTCGGGTGGGTGCCTGGAATGTCCTATCCCTAAGAGAGGATGATCACCTGTCTCTGTTATCATCTGAACTCAAGCGTTTGGACATCGGGATTGCAGCTCTCTCTGAGGTTCGGAGACCGGATTGCGGCGAGATAATGGTGGGTGGTTACACCTACTATTGGTCTGGTCGCTCTGATGGTTACCATATTCAAGGAGTTGCTGTAGCTGTGTCCAATAAGCTGACCCCAATGATAATTGAGGTAACACCGGTCAACGAGCGTATTATGAGATTAAGGATTCGTCACTCCTTAGGTGTCATTTCCCTGGTCTCTGTTTATGCTCCGACTGAGGCGAGTGATCTCACCGTGAAGGATGCATTCTACGCCACGCTCGAGTCTGTGGTTGATCAGTGCCCCAGACGAGATACACTTCTAGTCTTGGGGGATTTCAATGCATCGACTGGAACTGATAGGGATGGTTATGAGGTGTGTGTTGGTCCCCATGGGTCAGGAACTATGGACCAGAATAGCACTAAGTTCCTTGACTTTGCAAGAAGTCATGGACTTAGGGTGTCTGATTCATGAGTTTCAGCGCCCACAAGCTCATCGCTGGACTTGGTATTCCAACGCTGGCGGTGTGGCAAAGGAGATTGACCATGTCCTCATTGACGGTCGTTGGAGGATGATCCAGAACTGCAGGGTCTACCGGAGTGCTCAGTTCCTCAATACTGACCACAGGCTTGTTGAAGCAACTCTAAAGCTGCACCTTAAATCCTGGAGAATGGTACCATCCCAGCTGAGACTGGATGTTGCCAAGCTCAGGGATGAGAGAGTAGCTAAGGAGTTTGCGAACAGGCTGAGTGGACACTTGGGGGGTTTGGGTGCTTTGGGGGGTCCTGAAGAGTTGTGGAGCGCCTTCAAGACCACCGTCCTTGATGTTGCCGGTGGATGTCTTGGAACTCACCGCAGGGCAAAGAAGAATTTTGTCTCTCAAGGGACACTGGATACCATTGACCAGAGTCGCAGGGCCAGGCTGAATGGCAGAGCTGAGCTGTTCAGGGAGCTGAGGCGTAAAACTGTACGTGCACTGAGGGTGGATAAGGAGGCCTATGTGCGAGGAATCTGTGAGGGGGTAGAGCATCACCTGTGGACAGGTGATTCTCGTCCCGCTTTCAGGGGAATTCGCGCATTACGTTCATCCAAGCCCATCCCTCGGAGCACTGCAGTTCGAGCAGAGAGTGGTAGGCTCTTGACAGAGGAGTCTGAAGTGAAGGCCCGCTGGGCCGGTTACTTTGAGCGGTTGTACCAGGCTGATCCCCCAACTGTCGAGTTGGACGTCAAGGGTGTTACAATCCCTGTTGCTGACCCTCGAATCAACTGTGGTCCACCTACGCTTGTGGAAACACGGGCTGCGGTGAACCAGTTGAAACGGGGCAAAGCTCCAGGGATCTGTGGCATCCATGCCGAACTTCTCAAGGCTGGTGGAAATGCTGCACTCGTGTCGTTGCATGCAGTTTTGTGCTCTGCCTGGAACACAGGCATCATCCCAACTGACTGGAAGAGGGGCCTTGTTGTCCCTCTCTGGAAAGGGAAGAGTGATCGCCAAGACTGCAACAACTACCGAGGGGTGACGCTGCTCTCAGTGCCGGGCAAGGTCTTTGCTCGGATAATTCTCGATAGGGTTCGCCACCATCTGCTTGAGCACCAGCGTCCAGAGCAGTCAGGCTTTACACCAAAGAGGTCAACGATTGACCGTATCCTTGCACTTCGTGTCCTCACCGAACGCAGACGAGAGTTTCAGCAGGGGCTGCTTGCAGCCTATGTTGATCTCTGTAAAGCGTTCGATTCAGTGAATCGGGATGTCCTCTGGAGGATTCTTGGTCTTCGTGGGGTGCCACCAAAACTGATCGATCTGATGTCTGAACTCTACTCTGGTACTGAGAGTGCTGTGAAGTGTGGTGGTACCATCTCTGACTTATTTCCAGTTGTTACTGGAGTTCGTCAGGGATGTGTACTTGCCCCCACACTTTTCAGCACTTGTATGGACTGGATTCTAGGGAGGATGTCGGAGAGATCAAGTTGCGGTGCGTCATTTGGGAACGTCAAGATCTCGGACCTTGACTTTGCAGATGATGCAGTCATCTTTGCGGAGACTTTAGACATCCTCTTGGGGGCCCTCGAGGTGCTGAATGAGGAGTCGGAGCCGTTGGGATTACGGGTTTCTTGGGTCAAAACTAAGATCCAGGCTTTCGGTGACATCTTGGATGCTGCTGTCCTGTCTGTGTCTGTTTGTGGTGAGGATGTTGAGGTCGTGGAGAGATTCACTTACCTTGGCAGTGATATTCATGTCTCTGCTGGCTGCGAGTCAGAGGTCAATAGACGTCAGGGTCGGGCCTGGGGAGTCATGGATTCACTGGATCATGGGGTGTGGCGCTGCCGGTACCTGTGCGGGAGGACGAAAGTCCGAGTCTTCAGGTCCTTGGTACTTCCAGTCTTGCTCTATGGGTGCGAGACTTTGACTCTGACCAAGGATCTGAGACGGAGACTTAATTCCTTTGGTACCAGGTCTCTTCGGAGAATCCTTGGCTATCGCTGGTCGGATTTTGTGTCCAACGAGCGGTTGCTGAGAGAGACTCGGATGAGATTTGTTACCTGCATAGTCCGTGAGCGTCAGTTGCGGCTGTATGGACATGTGGCTCGTTTTCCTGACTCTGATCCTGCTCACCAGATTCTCTCAGCGAGGGAGTCTCATGAGTGGAGGAGGCCAGTGGGTCGACCACGTGCCTCATGGTTGCAACAGGTTAACCATCATCTCAAGGAGATGGGGATGGGCCTGGCATCTGCCTGGGGGATGGCCAGACGGAGGCCCCTGGAGTACCGGCGGAAAGTGGACGCAGCGACGTGCTGTTCCGGCACATGCTCCCATACCTGACCTGACCTGACGACCGGACGCGTGACAACCGGACGCGTGACGACCGGACACGTGACGACCGGACACGTGACGACGTGTCATGTATGTACATGTAATCCTTCACATGATAACATACATGTACATGTAATCCTTCAGATGATGATAACGTACATGGACATTTGTGCTGGTGTAAACTATGGAGCTGACGGCCTCGGGCCAAACACAAATGGAGCGACGAAGGCCCCCCACAGAGGGGCAGGTGGGGGAGCGCCGGAGGTCTTCCACAGAGGAGCAGGTGGAGGAGCGCCAGAGGCCTTCCACAGAGGGGCAGGTGGGGGAGCCAGAGGCCTTCCACAGAGGGGTGGGTGGGGGAGCGCCAGAGGCCTTCCACAGAGGGGCAGGTGGGGGAGCGCCAGAGGCCTTCCACAGAGGGGTGGGCGGGGGAGTGCCGGAGGCCTTTCACAGAGGGGCAGGTGGGGGAGCGCCGGAGGCCTTTCATAGAGGGGCAGGTGGGGGAGCGCCGGAGGCCTTCCACAGAGGGGCAGGTGAGGGAGCGCCAGAGGCCTTCCACAGAGGGGTGGGCGGGGGAGCGCCGGAGGCCTTCCACAGAGGAGCAGGTGGAGGAGCGCCAGAGGCCTTCCACAGAGGGGCAGGTGGGGGAGCCAGAGGCCTTCCACAGAGGGGCAGGTGGGGGAGCGCCAGAGGCCTTCCACAGAGGGGTGGGCGGGGGAGCGCCGGAGGCCTTTCACAGAGGGGCAGGTGGGGGAGCGCCGGAGGCCTTTCATAGAGGGGCAGGTGTGGGAGCGCCAGAGGCCTTCCACAGAGGAGCAGGTGGGGGAGCGCCAGAGGCCTTCCACAGAGAGGTGGGCGGGGAGCGCCGGAGGCCTTTCACAGAGGGGCAGGTTGGGGAGCGCCGGAGGCCTTTCATAGAGGGGCAGGTGGGGGAGGGCGGGAGGCCTCCCCCAGAGGGGGGGGGGGGGGGGCGCGGGAGGTCTTCCACAGGGGGGCGGGTGGGGGAGCGCCAGAGGCCTTCCACAGAGGAGCAGGTGGGGGAGCGCCAGAGGCCTTCCACATAGGGGCAGGTGGGGGAGCGCCAGAGGCCTTCCACAGAGGGGTGGGCGGGGGAGCACCGGAGGGCTTCCACAGAGGGGAGGGGGGGGGAGCACCGGAGGCCTTCCACAGAGGGGTGGGCGGGGGAGCACCGGAGGCCTTCCACAGAGGGGTGGGCGGGGGAGCACCGGAGGCCTTCCACAGAGGGGTGGGCGGGGGAGCACCGGAGGCCTTCCACAGAGGGGTGGGCGGGGGAGCACCGGAGGCCTTCCACAGAGGGGTGGGCGGGGGAGCACCGGAGGCCTTCCACAGAGGGGCAGGTGGGGGAGCGCCGGAGGCCTTCCACAGAGGAGCAGGTCCCCCCACAGAAAACATCATTTGAGGAGATGGGAAGAGGGGGAGATGTGATGAGAGGAAAGAGAAAGCGTGTTCAAGATGTTGAGGAGTGTGCTGAATGAAAGTGTGAGATATTGTTGTGGGCCGGCGTTCGGCGGCGATAAACGACCACGAGGGGGAGCAGGTGTAATTGTATTTTACAATTTTACGACACCGAGCCCGATGCGGGTGTAAACGGAGCGGGGATTACCAAGATCCGTCGGTCCAAATCAACAATTTACGGCAGAACGGCCTCCCGAATTCCCAATACGCACCGCGCTAAACCAATGAAAGAAAGTGACAGACAACGAGCTGGTACATTGAACAATTGGGGGTTTATTTATCATGGGGCAGGGGAGCACAAAGAGCAGAGTTAAACCCGAATATGAGAAATGCAACTTACAAGGAACACAGGCACTGAACAGGTTCTACTTACAGACGGGGCCCACGGACACACACACACACACACCCAAAATAAATGGACCCCGTGGGTCTTTATTCGGTCCTCCCACTGGGGGACCAGAGCCTGGCCGGGTACCTTCCCGCCTCGTGCGGTCACATCTGACTCCAACCCACCACGGTGGGACTCGAACCCAGGTCCCGAAATCCACGGGCCCACGACCCTGGTTGCTCGGCCACCACCACCACCACGAGGAGCCACCGCAAAGGACCGCAGACCACGACTGAGACCAAGCCACGACAGACCAAAAGCAATATGACACGATGAGTGCAGTACTCTGGTCCTAACAACCACTCGACTCTTCCTCTTCTCCGACTACTCGCCTCCTGATTGGACCAGGGGAACCCCCTCCTTTCCTGGGCGGAGTCGGAGCTCTGAGGTGATGAGCCTCCTGATTGGACAGGGCGTCTCGGAGGCCTGACCCCAAAGAGGCTCCGTCGTAGTTCCCGGCACTCTGGCCTTCCATTGGTCGGAGCGCCTCGGCTCTGCTCGCCCGTCGCCCATTGGCTGGAGGAAACGCTCCATGCCCTTCCTCGGAGGGGAGCCTTGATCTGATGCGATGGAGGCTCTGCCCACGCCTTCAGCCAGAAACACGTGGGCAATGGAGTCGGTGGTTTGAATAAGTGAAGGGGATTTGTTGTAAAAAAAAACGAACGATAAAGAAACTTCGCAGCGCACACATGTAATTCCCGTTAGACATTGGGGGTGGGGCCCGAACTATAATACATACTTATCAAAATAACTGAACTGCGGGGACTGCTGTCTGTTTGTGTGCAAATGGCTGCCAGATTCGAAACAATATTTGTTCAGTTGGAATGGCGAACAGAGATGTTTGAAAACCATAGTTTGAGACACCAGTATTTGGGATGATCGGCAACCACGAACGCCGATTGGCACGGTCAATCCAGGCCGTAGTTACACTACTTCCCGTGATACCTTACCTGTGGACGGACGGTCAATTCGGGCCACGTGCCCTCGATCCATACTTGCGTTAAACTTTCCGTATCAGGTGCAGCTGAGCAGAGCTGCCAAGTACACACCGGCTAATAAACAGATTGTTTGGGTGGAACTTCCCGGGTAAACGAACGTGCGGACCATGCAGGACAAATAAAGGAAAAGACTAAACAAGGTGGGTACATTTACAACAAAAGCAATTTATGACAAGCAAGGACGAGGAAAATTATGTTGCAGAGTATTATGGGTTTTTTCATAAAATGTACAGCAGGGGAAAGCAAGGAATTTGTGGGCGCGGCAAAAGAAAATACAATCAATTATAAAAGAGACAAAGTGCAGAGTTACCTTGACTTCGACAATCTTAGTAATGTTTCAGGTGCCATCACATACACACACACACACGAGGAAATGAGAGGGAGCCCAGAGAGAGGAGAGAAGCAGTTGAGGTGTCAACTACCTCATTGTATCTGGTGGGGTCGATGGACCTCCGGAACTCAATCGCTTAGGAAGGGGGAGGAGAGAAAAAAACGGGGGGTGTCGACAGAAACGGATCGTCACAACAACAGACAGTCTCCAACTGTAGTTAGTTTGTCGTAATATTAATTCCCAGGGATGTTTTTAGCCGCATCTCGCGCAGCGAACGTGGCTCGAAGAGAGCTCGGCGTTGTTCTTCTTCTTCTGGAGACAAAACTTTTCAGACTCAGCTCTGTTATGCAGGATCCGGATCTCCTGAAATACTAAACACCTTTACACATCCTCGCATTGATGGTGCCTTTTGAGAGCGTCCATCATGAACTTTTAAATATATTCGGACATTTGCCTGAAAGTTTCGAAAAGTTCACGTTACTATTTAAAGATTATTCCATTTAATGTGTTGTAATTTCGTAAATACTGTGACGTTCACGGGACTTGAACAGTCCCGCAAACGTTGAATGAGCCGAAACGATGGAGGCGGTTTATTTATTTATAATCCAAAGATGGCGGTTCTAATCGCTCTACCGCAAACGGGGCGAGGAAGGTGGCACGAGTCGCTTTTCACTGAGTTGATAACGTTTATTTTCTCTAACCAGAAATAACAAGACTCGGCAAGAAGAGGGATCCGGGGCGATTCGACGGGATGGTGTGGGATCGGGCGTGGGGAAAACACAGACAATTCCAATGAATATACAAATCTCAAACCCTCTAAGGCGCCAGGTACACACACACACACACACACACACCCACACACACACACACACACACACACAAAACGTAGCTATTCTTGGTGGTCAGGCTGGACCGTGGTGTGGACGCAACAGTCCCTGGATTGGCGTCGGACGAGCTGGCCTTGCTCTCGTCAGGGGTCAGGAGAAACCGTGGTGCTGGCGACCTCCTGGTCTTGGCCCAAGTCCGCCCACAGCCGCCAGGGAACCAGTTCTGGCGCTAAGCCACGAGCAGGAGAGGGAGGCAGGTCCGCCCGCCGTTCGACCCCGCACTCCGAGCCAGCAGAACCCCAGAGCCAACCAAGGTGAGGCACGAGGCCCAGGAAGGCCACAAGACACGATCAAACCAGGGCCGAATCAGCGCAACAACACCGCACGCTCCCAGCACAACAACCTCCACCCCCAAAAAAACGGTCTTTTTGTCCCGATCTTCTTCCTCTTCCTTTTCGACCCCGAACAGAGCCTTTTTATCCTCCCGTCCTCGTCACTTCCAATCGAGCCGTTTTATTGGCCCTGCGCCGTCGCCTTCCGCCAATCGTGATCACGGGGCGGAGCCATCCGCAGCACTGTCCTGTGACGTCACGGCAAGCCTCCAGAGAATACTAAAAGGGGTTTACGCAGACACACTTACCCTATCCCGTATCCCTATCTAATTACGTGACAATTATCATTTCCCCCTTGAAGAAATGGACATTTACTAGACAACTTATCACCACTGAATTGCTACTTATTACATCGAGATCCTGGTACACTCGAACAGCATGGCATACCTAATTAAACATCCTAATTACCCTTTGAATGCATACCCCCCCCCTCAAACGTAACAATACACTATTTTCTCGTCATGAACGACGATCATCCATGACGGGTGTCACTATTGGCTCCATCAAGGCAATTGACGAAATATCGGAAGTTGTTGTTTTTTTCTTCTTCTTCTTCTTCCTCTTCTTCTGGTGAAGACAAAACCTTTCGGACGCGGCTCTTGGACACATTTGTCCTTGTTTTTAGATCTGAGAGATTCTTCTTCATCACTCCAGTTGCTCCAGCTGTCACTGACACAATGTCGACACTCTTCAACTTCCAGGTTATTTTGACTTCATTTTCCAGATCCCGGTATTTGGTCATTTCCCTGATAACACGGGATTCACACCGAAGTCGCTGGGTCCTCGCACCTCTGTTGTATCTTCGTGTGTATTTTTTGATGACGAGGTAAACATGATGAATCAGCAAACGCCTTGTTACACACAGAACACTTGTAGGGTTTATACCCCATGTGTACTCGTTCATGTTTCTGTAAATTTGATGAAGTCGTAAACGCCTTGTTACACACAGAACACTTGTAGGGTTTATACCCCGTGTGTACTCGTTCATGTTGATGAAAAGATGATGATTGAGAAAACGCCTTGTTACACACAGAACACTTGTAGGGTTTACACCCCGTGTGTACTCGTTCATGTTGATGTAAATTTGATGAAGTAGTAAACGCCTTGTTACACACAGAACACTTGTAGGGTTTATACCCCGTGTGTATTCGTTCATGTTTATGTAAATTTGATGAAGTCGTAAACGCCTTGTTACACACAGAACACTTGTAGGGTTTACACCCCGTGTGTACTCGTTCATGTTGATGTAAAGATGATGATTGAGAAAACGCCTTGTTACACACAGAACACTTGTAGGCTTTATACCCCGTGTGTATTCGTTCATGTTGACATAAATTTGATGAAGTCGTAAACGCCTTATTACACACAAAACACTTGTAGGGTTTATCCCCCTTATGTCTTCGTTCATGTTGATGTAAAGTTGATGAATCAGCAAATGACTTGTTACACACAGAACACTTGTAGGCTTTATACCCCGTGTGTATTCGTTCATGTTGACATAAATTTGATGAAGTCGTAAACGCCTTATTACACACAAAACACTTGTAGGGTTTATCCCCCTTATGTCTTCGTTCATGTTGATGTAAAGTTGATGAATCAGCAAATGACTTGTTACATACAGAACACTTGTAGGGTTTATGCCCCAAATGTCTTCGTTCATGTTTATGTAAATTTGATGAAGTAGTAAACGCCTTGTGACACACGGGACACTTGTGGAGTTTCTCGTTTCCTTGGATCTGCTTGATCACCTTTAAACAGCTTTTGTGGTTGTTGAAAGAGACGCTGCTCGATTTGTCATTGTCCTGACAAGAAGGCATTTTCTGATTGAAATAATCTTCTGTGTCAAACTGGGCAGAGTTGGTGAAGGAAACGATTTTCATTTCTTTATCTGCAAAGACAATGAAACGCAAAATTAACTGGAAAGCATCTGAAAATACATCATCAGAACCCCTTCCCCCCCCCACCCGTAGACCCCTGAGACCCTGATTTTTTTAATGCCGTGAACAAACTTTGGTCCATCACGGGTGATGAAGGTGGTGGTCACGTTTGATCAGAATTGTGTCATTTCTCAGGAAACAGGAAATTCCTGTATTGGGGGGAAAACCCCCAAAAGACCCGATTTTGTTGATGCCGTGAACAAACGTTCATACGTAGCAGGTGTTCCTTTTAGTCTATGTTGACCTCAAAAATAATTGGTGGTTGAATTAAATGACCAAATATGCAACTCTTGTTCAAATTTCAAGTCAATCAGATAAAAATTGACAATTTTAGAAATTGTTACTGAAACGGCACTCAGTATCTTGTATCCCACCGATAGGCCGGATATGCTGACCTGAAACAAAATCGAAATGGTTCTTGTTTTTACAGATTTTTCGAGACAGGGGAGAAAATCCAGAGAGCGCTTCTTATCATCCACGGTCAGAAACATCAAACTGCGCAGGCGGACAAGAGTAAAGCGAGCAAGGGTCTGGAATAGTGGGCCAACTACGAGCAAGGCAATTTTGGACAGATATCAAGCTATCGTATCAAACATGACATAGTTCCTTCACAATGGCATGTCAGCACAGATGGTAAGCACATGATTTAAAAATCTAAGAACAGAGAGGGAGCAGAGAGAGGGTATATTTGGGGGATGCATTCTCAAGACATCCAGCAGAGCAGCGAGCGAAACGGTTCGCTGGAGCCACTTCGACGGAGCCAAATGGCTGCAGACCTTGAGCTCCAGCACAAAATAAGACCTTATTAAAAGAGAGACACAAATTATTACATTTGATTACAAGTTCCAATAAAATGAGTTACATCAAGATGAATTAATTAATATTCAGTAATTAAATAACACCTGCAGTGATGAACTGAGGTTACTGTTCTTATTGGTGCCCACATTCAAGCAGATTGATTATATAAACCACTAAAAAGGAAGTCCACTTCTACATTCCCCCCTGTTTTGCTCTTCAGGGCAAAACAACACAAAACTAGAGGGGGAGCACTCGGTATATTGCAAAACCTCCACCGCCAATACTGCTTGGTCACTCAAGTGAACCTGATATCCTATTCATTCAATTTGACATCAACAGTGCTCACATAGTTATAGTTTGCAACTTTCCCTTTTACTTTTAACTTTTACATACTCAATTAATTCGTCATAATGAGATTCCTTGAGACAGAAATTGATTTTACGTGGGTATATCCACCTGAAGTTCCAAAATGAGCCGCAATTATAATTTTGGCATGTTTTTTTTTTTGTTGGAAATCACTTATAACATGTAGAAATGCAAAAAAAAAATCGAAATTTTGTTGAAAAAAAAGTTGCAAAATTTTCTAAGTTTTTTTTCTATTACAATTTTGTTTTGTGGGGGGGGGTTTGGAAATCACTTTGTTTCTCTATATTTTTTTGTGGGAGGCGGGGGGGGGTGAAAATCACTCAAAACATGCAGAAATGCAAAAACAAAAATTCAAATATTTTTTCAAAATGGCCGCTATGGCGGCCATATTGGACTTTGGACCAAGTCCAAAATCTTATGGCATGGTCCTTGGACCATACCTAATCCCCCCACAAAGTTTCCTCGAAATCTGTCGAGTTTTTCCGTAATCTGTTCACAAACAAACAAACAAACAAACAGACAGGGGTGAAAACAGTAACCTCCGTCCATCTTCTATGGCGGAGATTAATAAATGTTTTTTTTTTTTAATCAATAAGAAATACATTTCCGCGCACGAGTGCATTCATTCCTTGAGCGGTCACTTCCAAGCACATATGGTAGAGCCGAGCCCATCATATCGCCATCCCTCTCCATCAAAGCAGGGAGCTGTAGGTGGTTGCACGACTGGGCCTGTTTTAGGCTACAGTAGAAGTAGGCCTTTTCGCCATTGCAGTGGAGATCCACCACTCGGGCGATCAAGCGGGTTTTTTTCAACACACCTTGTGCAGGGTTTGGGAACAGGGCTGATAAGTGCATCTAGAAGAACATTTGCCCGTAATCACAGAATACACTCATGACGTTGACCTATGGATTTCCAATTCCAATTTCAGACAAGTCATGGAACAACCTCTCTGGATTAGGATCGGTATCAGGAGGCGTTTGTTGAGAAACCATGACTTTTGCAGTCTTCCTTTTTCATCAGCAGGTCATCAATGCTGGCAGTGCTGTGGTGGCACATTTAATGAGTACGTAAATAATGACAATCAGAAGTAATCCCGTGAAAATCCATTGCAACAATCTTGCTCCCCATCCTCCAAAAAATCCTTCGAGGGAAGAAAATATTCCATCCTGAGTAAAATAATCGTGGAACTTAGCCCTTTCCTCTCTAATCTTTTCTGCTAAACTTGCAACATGCTCTTAAAAACCATTCCCAGGGATCTTTTTTTCGATCTCAGAGAGGTTCTTCATCATCACTCCAGTTGCTCCAGCTGTCACTGACACAATGTCGACACTCTTCAACTTCCAGGTTATTTTGACTTCATTTTTCAGATCCCGGTATTTGGTCATTTCCCTGATAACACGGGATTCACACCGAAGTCGCTGGGTCCTCGCACCTCAGTTGTATCTTCGTGTGTATTTTTTGATGACGACGTAAATTTGATGAAGAAGAAAATGCCTTGTTACAAACAGAACACTTGTAGGGTTTATCCCCGGCATGTATTCGTTCATGTTGATGAAAAGTTGATGATCGATTAAATGCCTTGTTACAAACAGAACACTTGTAGGGTTTATCCCCCGTATGTATTCGTTCATGTTGATGAAAAGTTGATGATCGATTAAATGCCTTGTTACAAACAGAACACTTGTGGGGTTTATCCCCGGAATGTATTCGTTCATGTTCATGTAACTTCGATGAAACAGTAAATGCCTTGTCACAAACAGAACACCTGTACGGTTTATCGCCGGAATGTGTTTTTTTATGGTAATTTAAACATGAAGAAGTGAAAAAGGCCTTCGAGCACACAGAACACTTGTAGAGTTTATCCCCGGAATGTCTTCGTTCATGTTTACGTAAATTTGATGAAACAGCAAATGTCTTGTTACACCCAGAACACTGGTATAGTTTATCCCCGGAATGTGTTTGTTTATGATAATTTAAACCTGAAGAAGAGAAAAACGTCTTCGAGCACACAGGACACTTGTAGAGTTTATCCCTTGAATGTCTTCGTTCATGTTTACGTAAATTTGATGAAACAGCAAATGTCTTGTTACACCCAGAACACTGGTAGGGTTTATCCCCGGAATGTGTTTGTTTGTGATAATTTAAACCTGAAGAAGAGAAAAAGGTCTTCGAGCACATAGAACACTGAAATAGTTTATCCCCGGAATGTCTTCGTTCATGTTCATGTAACTTCGATGAAACAGTAAATGCCTTGTCACAAACAGAACACCTGTACGGTTTATCGCCGGAATGTGTTTTTTTATGGTAATTTAAACCTGAAGAAGTGAAAAAGGCCTTCGAGCACACAGAACACTTGTAGAGTTTATACCCGGAATGTCTTCGTTCATGTTTACATAAATTTGATGAAACAGCAAATGTCTTGTTACACCCACAACACTGGTATAGTTTATCCCCGGAATGTGTTTGTTTATGATAATTTAAACCTGAAGAAGAGAAAAACGTCTTCGAGCACACAGGACACTTGTAGAGTTTATACCCGGAATGTCTTCGTTCATGTTTACGTAAATTTGATGAAACAGCAAATGCCTTGTTACACCCAGAACACTGGTAGGGTTTATCCCCGGAATGTGTTTGTTTGTGATAATTTAAACCTGAAGAAGAGAAAAAGGTCTTCGAGCACATAGAACACTGAAATAGTTTATCCCCGGAATGTCTTCGTTCATGTTTATGGAAATTTGATAAATCAGCAAACGTCTTGTTACACACGGAACACTTGTAGGGCTTTGTCCCCGTATGAATGTTCTGATGTTGCCGTAAAGATGATGAACGAGTAAAGACCTTGTGACACACAGAACACTTGTAGGGACTTGCACTGCGATGCAATATTGTATGTTGATGTAAATTCGATGAAGTAGTAAACGCCTCGTTACAAACGGAACACTTGTAGAGTTTCTCGTTTCCTTGGACGTGCTTGATCACCTGTAAACAACTTTTGTGGTTGTTGAAAGAGACGCTGCTCGATTTGTCATTGTCCTGACAAGAAGGCATTTTCTGATTGAAATGATCTTCATCAAACTGGGCAGAGTTGGTAAAAGAAACGATTTTCATTTCTTTATCTGCAAAGACAATGAAACACAAAACTAACTGGAAATAATCTGAAAATACATCATCAGAACCCCTCCCCACCTGTAGACCCCCTTAGACCCTGACTGTTTTTAATTCCGTGAACAAACTTTGGTATATCACAGGTGATAAAGGTTGTGGTGACGTTTCATTGAAGTCATGTGTGTATTTTGGAGAAGAAAACAAATTCCTATTTTGGGGGACAACCCACCCATGGACACCTCCATAGATCCCCTCACATCTCGATTTTTTTAATCCCGTGAACAAACTTTGGTACATCATGGGTGATGAAGGTTGTGGTCAAGTTTAAACAGAATTGTGTGTAATTTCCAAAGAGAAAGGAAATACCTATTTGGGGGGGGGGCGGGGGCAACCCCCCGAAAAGCACGATTCTTTTTTAATGCCGTGAACAAACTTTGGTACGTTCCGGGTGATCCTTTTAGCCGAGGTTGACCTCAAAAATAATTGGCTAGTTGAATTCAGTGATCTCATGTGCAAATCCTCTTCAAATTTCAAGTCAATGGGATGAAAATTGAGGATTTTTGAAATTCCACCTTCGTTGTTGACATTTGGCCGACTTGTAGGGTCATTTACAGCAATTCCGTGACCGTGGAGAGCATAGGTTCATTTCTCAGTGATTTGTCTTCTATGAGGGTTAAATAAAAAATTTAGCCCCCATGCCTCTCGCAAAAATGCGGGCTGACTCTGTGAGAGCCCCAAATCCAAGATGGCCGCTGTCGGCCATTTTGGAAATTATCTTTCCAACGGTTTGGCCCACAATGCTACACAGTGTTTGTATTCTGGGACTTTTTGGGTCAAGGAATTCATACTTTATGTTGGTTTGATGATTTTACCGACTTTTTGTCGTGTTCACGAACCAGGCGGACAAAGGAGCAAGCGGAAACTCTGCTTTATTGCGTGGCACGGACGTACAGGGCACACCGCCTCGCGGGCGGGACATAATATAAACCCCAATCACGTGACTCCAAGCATCCAATCTACATACAGCACATTTCCTCCCCCTCTAAATGGCAGAGATTAACAGACAAAATCCTCCAAATACTGAGGCCGCTTTCTGATCCGACTCGGACGAACGGGGCAGCTCGGAGATACAGGCTCAGATTCCTCCCGACTCGGTAGGGGTGACATACCAGTAGGACTCGTCCCATTTTCAGCATCAAGAGCACCAGGTAGACAAGCTTGTTCGTTTTCCTTGGGCAGGACTGATTCACGTAAACACCTCGAACCCGCTAGCCCAGTCAGTGCTGGCACGTCTGACATTGGCGGTTCAACAGAAACCAGAGGTGGTGGTCCCACTTGTCCCGACCCCATGGTACCCGGTACGGGTGGTGATGCTGCACAGCGATCATTAATTTGGTCGACGTGCCGTTTCCACACTTTCCCATCATCAGTTTTAACAAGCAGTTGGCCGGCACGAGTATTACGGAGACCACTGCGGGCACCCATTTCCAATCGTGGAAATAATCACGTACCATTACACGCTGCCCTACTTCAAAGGTGCGCACCAGCCTTGGACGTGAGACCGCCCCAGACACCGACCTCCAAGGCCTCAACAAATCCAGTCGAGATCTCAATGCACGCCCACACAAACTCATAACAGGTGTATCACTGGTGGTTGTATGAACAGCATTTCTATAATGTAACAAAAACACATGAACCATCGCTTGCATAGATGACCCCTCCCCTCTCCGCAAAGCACGCTTTAACGTCTTAACAAACGATTCAGCCTGGCCTTTCGTTGCCGGGTGGTATGGTGCTGACTTGAGATGCTTGACCCCATTCTGAAACATGAAACCATTAAAAACAACAGAAACAAATTGCGGACCATTATCAGAAACCAAAACTTCGGGTATCCCTTTGTTTGCAAAGATTGATCGGAGCTTTTCAAACGTGTTTTCCGCCGTCGTGGATTGCATGACCACAACCTCCGGCCACTTGGGGAACGCATCAACAACAACCAAAAACATCTTGCCCTTAAAAGGACCAGCAAAATCTACATGGATTCCTTTGCCATGGCCTGTCTGGAATCGGCCATAAGTACGACCCCCGCCGTGGATTGTCGGTGTCTGACTGGCATGTAGTGCAATGCCTAATCATCTGCTCAATGTTCTTGTCCAGACCCGACCACCACAAGAGACTACAGGCTAGACTTTTGGTTTTAACGACGCCGAGGTGACTGGCATGCAGCTCCTCAAGACAATGTTGCCTGAACTTTGGGGGAATAACCGTTCTCATACCCCACATGATACAACTTTGAGCTAACGACAGCTCTGATGATTTAGACGCAAACGGTTGATACTCAGGTGTTGGAAGGCAGGTCGTTCCAATTTCCAGTGGTGATCGCCTGTACGACACAGGTGAGCACAGGATCGTGGGCTGATTCAACAGCACCTGCTTTGCCGTGACCGGCCCACACTGGATTTCGCTCAGTGTAAACACATCAACATGATCGGATGATTCAGACGAAGGTGGGTCCCCCTTGCAAGGCAATCGCGAGAGACCGTCGCAGTTGGCATGCTTCTCGATGCCCCGGAACTGGATATCGTAGCTGCAGGCAACAAGGAACAAACACCATTGTTGTATTCGTGCCGCCGCCGCCGCCACTGGGACACCTCGCTTTGGTTCCAAGATGAATTGGAGTGGTTTGTGATCAGTCTGCAAGGTGAAATGATGACCAAGCAGGTGTTGATGAAACTTCCA
Source organism: Eptatretus burgeri (assembly GCF_056783735.1). Lineage (NCBI taxonomy): Eukaryota > Metazoa > Chordata > Myxini > Myxiniformes > Myxinidae > Eptatretus > Eptatretus burgeri. The sequence goes on along the minus strand of NC_140984.1, from coordinate 976,058 downwards.
CACTCCCCAGACGAGACTGAGAGCCTCCCGCTCGATCTGGGCATATTTCTGCACAGCTGCCGACAGAGTGCGAGATGCAAAACAAACAGGTCGCTCAGAACCATCGTCCATCTTGTGTGATAGCACTGCTCCGATGCCGTACGCGGAGCTGTCGCATGCTAGCAAGAGCGGACGTGTCGGCTTGTAGTGGACGAGAACCGTATCCTCTGTGAGTAGCAGCTTGACACGATCGAAAGCTTCCTGGTTGTCGGATCTCCATGCCCAGTGTTCCTCCTTCCTGAGCAGTCGTGTTAACGGGGCCAACTCAGAGCTCAGGTTGCTCACGAATATCTGGTAGTACTGTGCCATACCAATAAATGAGCGAAGCTGAGTCCTGTCCCGTGGTGGTGGCATGTACTGGATCGCCTCCACCTTCCGTGGGCCTTTCAACAGCCGCTCCGGTGTGATGACGTGCCCAAGGTATTCCAACCGTTGTTTGAAGATCGCACATTTGTCCCTGTTCAAGCGGAGCCCACAAGCCTCCAACTTCGTCAGCACTTTGTCAGAGTTGTCCGAGAGCCTTCATAATAGGCTCCAATGAAAGATCTTTTCATGCTGAGTTGGGGTATGGACAGTAGAACTATAAGTAAATGCACAGAGGTCATCTCAATGGTAAAACAGGTAAACATTTGTGGTTGATGAGGAACAAACCATTGCTCTCCATTGTATCGATCTAACTGCTTGGGCAAGGACAAGTAATGACATCCCACAGTAATGTGGGATGTAATGACTTATCCATGCCCTGGAAACCTCATTCTGGTACTCATGTTCACATATTTTAACTTTATTTTGTCTATATTTTTTCAGGCCTACGTGTGTGCTGCTCTGTACTTCGATGGCATGAACTGAAGATCAAGGTTGAATGAATGCAGCATGAACGAAATTTGAAATAGACAGTGTAGAGAAGAAGTATCTTGGCTGGTGGTGGTATATACATCACTTATAATAGTGATTGTTTGTTTTCTAAAGCAAAATGCCTTATGACTGTGTACTCCAATGTAGCAAGCGATGTAAATCCTCTGATACTATCGGCCAAGGTAAATGGGACAGTTTACAATTAAAAGCCAAAAACTGGTCAGGACATGACAAATTCGGTGACGTAAACATCACCACTTCATGGAAAGATGGGCTAAGGAATCATTTCATGCATCAGACATGTTATATATATATATATATATATATATATATATATATATATATATATATATATATATATATATATATATATATATATATATATATATATTGTTACGGCTGTGGAAATTCGCATTACACCATAAAGGGCCCGTAGGTGAAATATCTCGAAGTACATGTGTAGTTCGCCCAAACCCGTTGTATCGAGGGAATTTATGTGATCCATTCGGGCTGCGATCCTTGTTTAGGCGTTATTCTTTTTCTATCTTTTATTTCAAACACACAACATTTCAACAACCACGCCATCCCCATCACAGCGCCAACCACACTGCAACCACGCCACCTCCACCATCTACGCTACCACATTTTCGCCACTCGCCATTCAACAGGCTCCGTGCGGTTACGATCGCTCATCCGCATCCTTGTTGGTTACAAAAACCAACAAGGATGCTCGGTGGGCTTTTCCCGCCTGTTTTTCCCGTCTGACTTCCTCGCGCTTTGGAGTGGAGGAAGAGCAATGCAGGTCAAAGGTCAGAGGTCATGTAAAGGTGGGGCCTCTTTTTGGGGGAGTAATTCTCTGGCTCCGAGCCAAAAACTGACTCCCTCGGCCCTCGGACGGAGTGGGGTGGAGGGAAAGCATGAGGGAACACCCTTTTGGGGAACCCTCTCGAAGGAAGGTGGAGCCGAGAACGGGCGGGGCGAAGGGCGGAGCCCCGGGCGATAAAAGACGGACACTGGTGGGTGCAAGGAGCGCTTTTTCTTCCTCTTCGTCTTGGCTGGTGGTTCTGGTGGAGAGTTGGTTGGTTTTGGTGGAGAGTTGGTCTTCAGGAAGAGATCCTGTGCCCACGCCTTGGCGAGCGGCCGTGTCACGAAGGCACGGACGGGAAACGCGGCGGCGCCCGTTGTGAGGTGGACCTTTGCTTCAGGATGGGGGGTGCCGGTTGGGGTTCGCCGGCCGCGAGAGAGGTCGGGGCCGGGCGCGACCACGCTGACGGTCGCGGGAGAGGGACTCACCAGCCAAAGGGAAGTCGCGACTTCTTTCTTTCTTTTCTTTGGGGTTTTTGTATGGATCTTGTGGCGCAGTGTCTCGTAAAGTAGAACTGTTTATGTGTGGCCGTGTGTACGCATATTTGGTTGTAGCTCTGCATCGTTTCTTTTGTTTTAATTGCTTTATGTGCATTTTGATTGTGTATTGCTGTAAATACGTGCCTTACGTGCTTGTCTGTGTGTGCGTGTGAATAAAATGCTTGCTTGTTGAACTGTGCCCGTTTCGCTTTGTCTTTTCTCTTTTGACCCTCCATCTTGCATCACAGAAAGGGGTTCGTCGTGGGTGCAACATCCCAGTAATTAATCGGAACCGTCAAGGCCAACGATAACACCGCTCGGTTATCACTGTAGCACGGAACGGACCGCTTAAGCGGTTCGTGTCCGGAGTCGGCCTGTGGCGTGGTACGATCGCCCGGTCGACCATCCGCGCAGGTACTTCGGTAGATCAAATTTGGCGAGCAACCCGATCCTGCGTGGGTGGGCAATTGGCACGGTCGTGGTGGGGTTAAACCCCCACCCGTGACTACCTCCCGGCGTTGTTCCGAGAGGGTCACGACAGAATTGTCCGTCCGTTGGGCGACGTGCTGCGATTCGAGTTACGCGGCCGTCCGCACGCCGGCAGGCGCAAATTCGCAACAATATATATATATATATATATATATATATATATATATATATATATATATATGTATATATATATATATATACATATATATATGTATATATATATATATATATATATATATATATATATATATATATATATATATATATATATATATATATATATACATATCAATCTCGTCTTCAGACAAGCTTGAAAAAGCCAGACAGCGCAAAAACAAAGAAACCGACATTGTTCAGTGTCCCAGTCGAACATCAACTTCTGAAATGCAAGCTCATCATGCTCTGTGTGATGATGAGACAGAGGAACCATTGCCACCCAAGCGCCTGCGTTCATCTGTGTGTGGGCCTCTCCGTGACAAAACAAAATGTGTGTGGTGCATGAAGGGTGTGGATGCAAAGCACCCAAACAGAGCACGGGGTCAGCTGTTCAGACCCAACACACATTCAGCATGGTGCTCGTTCAAGCGCCACACACAGCTTGTCGAATCAACATAAGCGCTGTCAGATCCTTTCGCAAATGATATCATGTACCACAATGCCTGTTGGCTGAAGCATGTCAACAACACAAAATTAAAGCCAAATGATGCAATGCATCTTCAGAATGTGTGTCTCTCAGAGGCAAGGAGTTTGTACTTTAGACATGTGGATTGTGTCCTCTTCACTGAGCATGAGATCCGTTCACTGCAGTCCCTCTTGGCAGACTACAAACGCATCATCATTGACAATGGCTATGCAAATCATCATATCTCAAGGACCTACTTGTTAATGAGTATCAAGAGACAATTGGATTCAAAGAGCAAAGTGAGATGAACAAGAGCGAGTGGGTCTATAATGTTGGGGGAGGAGATGACTGCATTGAGGCTGCCATGTCATCCCTTGGCATCAGTGATGAGCAGCTCCTCCAGAACTTGGCACCATGGCTGTCTAAGAAGATCAAAGACACATCTACTGTCCCACGGCCACCTGACATCGATCAATTCGAAGAAGGCGAAGAGGTGTGTGAGTTGCTGTTGAAGCTGTTCACTTGGTTAAAACAGCCTCAGAGAAAAACTGCCGATCTAAGCCCTACCACACTGAGCCTGGCCTCCATGATCACCTACCACATCACTGGACATCGCACAACCACTGTTATCAACCTGGCAATAAATGTCCACGGAATGACTAGAAGTAAAGATCTGGTTGAAACATTGCACAAGAGTGGTATCTGCATCAGCTATGCAGACACGCTGCTCCTCTATGACCACTGGGCTCTGATGGATGTTGAGGCATCAGCATCCTGTCCACAGGAGATCACTGACAGCAAGCCAGCCATTGTGATCGTCGACAACAACGACTTCAAGATTGATACTATGACAGACAATGCAACAGGAGCTTATCGAACAAATGTTAAATGTTTGTGCAGCCTGAGAACAATGAAAAGAAACCAGATGAAGAGCCTGCTGCAAGGCTCATCAAGAAGAAGGAAATCAGAGCACAGCTGAAACAAAAGTGTTCAGAGCTTACGCAGGTCCAGCAGTACAGATGCCCCCCCCCCCCGGCAGCAAGAGTGAGCCACCAGCTCGTCCCATGGTACATCCACCAGTGAATGGTACAACTCCTCAGCGTGCTCGCTCTGTGATACATGCACTGTCTCGTGCAGACAATGATGGTACAAGACCACCACCTCACAAGCAGCGGGTTCCAGCACACAGTGGTGTCCAGTCCTGCCGCCATCCACCGCCCAGCAAGAGCAAGCCCGACGACCACACAACCTACCCAGAACCTCCAAGTAAGTCGGTGGTGCATGACATCATGGTGAAACTAGTGGAGGCCATGCATAAGAAGAATATTCCATTTTCCTTTCTCGTTGGTGACATGCCCACCGACAAGTTGATCGTGCAGCTCAGGATGGAGAATCAAGAACTGTTCAAGGACATCATCCCGATTCTTGGCGCCTTCCACCAGCAGATGTCCTACATCTATGCTATCCATAAAACATTCAAGGGCTCTGGCATGGCAGATACTCTGGTTACAGCAGGTGTAGTCGTGGAGGGTTCTGTTGACCAAGCACTATGAGGGAAGCACTACAGGTGGGGTGTGCGCTGCATCCTGCTCTGGAGAGAGGCTCTTATCCATAAACGACTGAGAGATTCTTGAGTATGAGGAACTATCAGAGGATATCAAGCAGAATCTTGACACTCTTCGCAATGCACTCACCGAGACACAGGAGGCTCTACAGGAAGCTCACAGTCATCTTGAGGATGATGATGACATGAAGGAGCTGATCAACAGAGTTTATGAGAAACCTGGCACAGACATGGACAACTTCTGGGTCTCATTCATAGAGATGTCAGATCCTCTTGTCCGAAGTATTGATGCATGTCATGCAAGAAATGGCTCAGAGTACCTATCATCAACATACAACATGTTGCCTGGACTAATGGCATATGCCAACTATGACTATGGAAGGTGGTTGCCAGATTATTGGGCAATGCTCTCTTTTCTGTCAGATGAGCAAATGGCCTTCTTCAACGATTACGTCACCCAGTCCATGACAGGGCTACCCTACTTCTGCCAGCCACTGGACCTGTGGATAGAAACGATTATGAATCTGAACTCGAAGCTGAAGCAGGGATGGCTTCAGCTTTTGCAGAATGAGAAGCAACTGTTCTCAACAACAAGGAATGCAAACAATGTCGTGAGGGTGAAGGCTACTGTGAATCGGAACCTCAAGTGCCAGCGTTCCAATAGGAAACATGTTGAGTGTCAGCCAGCGAGGATGAAGAAGGATGAGCAGGCAGTTCACGACCTGCAGGCATGCATGAAGGGTTTTGATGCTGAGCCCTTTGACATCTCCTCACCTACACTGAGGTCACCACAGTCTGGCCGGGTCGCATCACTGGAGTTAGTGCATGACCTCAAGACCGCACTACAAGATGGCCAAGCACAGGTTGAAACAATCCTGCAAGAGCGAGTGTTCACCAAGATGAAGTCTCTCACTGCAACCATCCACAGGAATAAGAGGAATAATTTTGCTAGTGTACAGATCTGTGCACCATCTGGTGTGCCCATGAAGGTGGCCCAGATGGAGAGGTCAGGGCTGGCAGCCCTGGTAGAACTTATGGAGGGATCAGGTATGATACAGCTTGAGTCAGCCCTTGAGGGGAGAGTGACTGAGGAGTGCCTCTCACTCTACAATGTAGATGGATTAATGCGCAAGACTGCGAAGAGCAAGTTGTTATAACTGTTCAACCAGTTGTTGAGAAACCAAGGGACCACATCAGCCTCATGGACCTGGGACTGATGTGGCGGCTAGCCACCCCCACGCCCGAGGACCGAGAGGCGAGGAAGCGGGATGGCTCAGAGTGCTGGAGTGACTACCTGGATAAGATCTGCGCTATCATCCTCTCACGCCATGCTGGTGCATGCCTCATCATCCTCATCAATGACAAGTATGGCCCTATCTTTCGCATCAAGGATGATGAGCATGATCGACGGGCAGCAAAACATCTCCACATCCCAAATGTTTTCACGAAGCCCGAAGACATGTTCCCAGGAGCCACTGAGTTCAACAAACTCATTGTCAATTCAGGATACAAGGTCAGACTGCAAAAGCTTGTGAAGGAACAGTTGAAAAAACAAGTTGGTCGGGTGCAGAGTAGCATCATATACTGTGAGGGTGAGATGTCAACTTACCTGAGCACTGGTGTGGCAAATGGGGACTATGTCTTCAAGCATCCAGAGGCAGATACAATGCTGCTCTCGGCCTATGCCAAGCTGAGGACCAGAAACTACACTGGAGCAGTTATACAAGACAGCGAGGACACCGACGTGTATGTCCAGGCGGCTTATGTCTCGCAACAACTCCGAGGTGATCTGTTGATTAAACGCAAGAATGTATTTATCAACTGCCATGCCATGCTTTCAGAACAGGTTGCAGATATCATCATACCTGTCCATGTCATCACTGGCAGTGATCACACATCAGGGTTCTATGGGCATGGGAAAAAGCCAGTGTTGGAGAAGGTGATCTCTGATCCTGAGGCGAGAGAGCTCCTATGACGAGTGGGTGAGAGTCTGGAGTTAGAGGACGAAGTCAGAGCTGATATGAAGGCTTTTGTCCTCTCCAAAGTTTATGCTGAGAGTGCAGATGTTACCTGTGGGCAGGCCAGAGCTTCTTTGTGGCACAAACTGAAGAAGAAGAGTATGATCCGCCTCCCACCTGATGATGACTCGTTGGATCTCCATGTCGAGAGGACGAACGACATCACATATTGCCAGCTCCATTCCAACCTGTTAGAGCATCCGTCCCCCATTGACCATGGCTGGGAAATTCTGAATGGGAAGTGCCGACCAGTGTGCCACACCCTCCCCCCTTTACCCCAGCAGCTCATACCTTGTGACTGTTCAGATGAGAATAGTGATGAGAGTACTATCAATGATGAGAGGAGTGAGGCCGGAGAATCCACAGATTCGGATGAAGACTAACGGTCCATTAGTTACATTGGAAATTTGTAAATTCAGGTGAAAGACATTGTACTTCCCTAATATAGGGGGATATTGATGTACAAATGCATGCCAATGTATGAGAATATTCACATTTCGTTGGTCCACCTCCAGTAATTCCATGACCATGGAGAGCAAAGGTTTGTTCCTCATCAACCACAAATGTTTACCTTTTTGACCATCAAGATGACCTCTGTACATTTACTTGTAGTTTTACTGTCCATACTTCAACTCAACATAAAAAGAGCTTTCATAAGATCCGATTATGAAGACTCTTGGACAACATTGAAAAATTGACATTTCCCAGCTGAAAATCAGCAGCCATCTTGGATTTGAAGGTCAAAAGAAGGTAAAATCATCAAACCAACATCAAATATAAATTCCTTGACCCAAAAAGTCCCAGAGTACGTATACTGTGTAGCATTGCAGGCCAAACCATTGGAAAGATAATTTCCAACATGGCCGACAGCGGCCATCTTAAATTTGGGGCTCTCACGGAGTCAGCCCGCATTTTTGCGAGAGGCATGGGGGCTAAAAAATTTTATTTACCCCTCATAGAAGACAAATCCACTGAGAAACGAACCTATGCTCTCCACGGTCACGGAATTTCGGTAAATGACCCAACTATACGTTGACCTTTTGTGGTTGATGTTGACCTAAAAAAATAATTGGCAACTTGAATCCAGTGACCTGAAATATAGATCCTCTTCAAATTTTGTCAATCGGATGAAAATTGAGGATTTTACAAACCTCACCTTCAGTAAGTTGTTGACCTTTGGTCGATGTTGACCTCAAAAATAATTGGCGACTTCAATCCAGTGACTTGACACGCAAAATCCTGTTCAAACTCCGAGTAAATCAGATGAAAATTGAGGATTTTAGAAATTTGACAAATTGGTTGACATTTGTTCTTTGTTGACCTCTTGACCTCAAAAACAATCGGCTTCTTGCTAATAACGAACTCGACCATGTGGCGAAGTTTTGTGAATATCGGTTTAAAACTGTGACCTGCAGGCGGTTGACTGACAAACAAACAGACAGACAGACAGGTGTGAAAACATAACGTCCTTCGACCTTCGGTGGTGGAGGTGACTGAAACGACACTCGGTAGATCACATACCTCCACCAGACTGAACAGTTTACGTGTTGTATCCCACCGGTACTCGGATCTGCTGACCTGAACCCAAATCTATTTGGCTTGTTCTCGTCATCTCACCAACTCATCCACCAAGTTTTGTGAAAGTTCATCCACAACTTTTTGAGACATCGTTTTTGGTCCGATTTCTCCTTGGTGAAGAATCACATTTCAAAACTCTCGTACCCGGATCAGATCTTCACCAAAATCGAATCAATTTGTCCTTGTCACACACCGAACCTGTTCACCAAACTCAGTCCGAATCCATCCACAACTTATTAACATATCCTGTTCACAGACAAACAAACATGGATGAAAACATAACATCCGTCCAACCTGGGGGGTGGAGGGAACAACGATGTGTGAAGAGGAGGGAGGAGCACGGATTTCCCCGACACGGTGATGACGTCATACCGCAGGTGATATCCCGTCCCCATCTCACCAACCCCCCCCTCCCGGATCCCTCCCTCCTCACCGGGCCGACTTTGCTGATCCTGACAGTCGAGGAATTGTGCTGCGGTCAGTAACGTGTCCATGATGTACATCGCGGGTTATTCAAATGGAGGATCCCGATCTCAGGGGTTCCCCGTGTCCCCCTCCACTCCATCACAGCTCCATCAAAGGACCGATTTCCTTTGATCTGTGATGCTCTCGCTTCCTGAGCCTCGACCTCCCCAAACGAACTGCGTGCTCCCTCATCCCTCCCCTCCTCGAGTGCGGACCGGGGCCTAAACCCCATTATTAGGTCTCAGGGAAACGAACCTCCCAACATTCCGTTCTCTCGTCCCCATTCCCCGACTTTGAGGGTTCGTCACGATCAGGGCCACACAGAGGAAGGATTGTCCGCAAAATGGCGGAAGAGGTGAGTGTGAGGAGGATCACGTGGTGACAAAATAGCGGGCGAGTCACAAAATCCGGACTGGATGTTTGGATTCGGAGCGATCTTTATCCGGAACGTTTGGATTCGTCCTTCACTCTCCTCTTCTTTCCTCTCAGACAATGGGCCTTTGGTCCAATCACTGTCAACTCTGCTGAATAATTAATTCATCTGCACTAATTATGTCTCTGCCCTTCATTATCTTGAACATCTCCATCATATCCCCTCATCACCACCTCCTTTCTGGTGTATAAAGTCTTGTCTCCTTCAGCCGCTCCTCATCGCTGAGTCCAGCTGGGCCCGTAATCAATGTGGTGACGCTGGGCTGAACCCTCTCTGTGGAGAGAGGAGCGGGCGGGAGGAAAGAGAAAGAGACCGGTGGGAGACGGTAAAGAAGACCAATCCTTACCTTGCTGTGTTTCACTCCCCGGGATCTTTGACTGGTCCACGGTTAAACATGCCCCTCACCGCTGCCCCTCACCGCTGCCCCTCACCGCTGCCCTCACCGCTGCCCCTCAACCCAAAGCACCATTTCCTCCGTCAGGTGCACACTTGGGACCAAATATGGAAATGTTTTTCTCTCTGTTTTCGTTCATTGTTAGTTCATTGATTTGCATTGATCTGAAAGGGGAAAATGTGTTGAGATTATAAGTACAACAAGCTAATGGTAAAAGTTATGTCACCCGACAGTGTCAATGGATGTTTGTTCTGTGATTGGCAGCTCCCTGGTGGTCCGCGAAGTCCTTGAGGATGCACAATAAAACTAGAACGGGCACTCAGAGAGCGCATACCTTCGCCGCCACTACTTCTTTGTTCTTGGTATGAGTGTGGAGAACTGGTTTCATGTGAATGGTCTTATGACACAAACCACATATCTTTAATGTCATGACCCCCCCCCCCGACTTTCGGGGGCTACGGACTAAACAACAATCAACTCACGTCGTTTTGGCGAGTCGTCACTCGCAAGCTCGGTGAATACAACGTTTCAACAAGAGAAGGTAATCTCGTTTGATGCTGGTTTCATGCAAATCGAATAAGAATTGACTGAGTTATGACAAAAACCGCATATTTTTCAAGGTCGTGACCCCCCTGACCTTTGACCCCTAACCGGAAACAAGAGTATGGCCGTCATTGTGTCATATTGCATATCACAAGATGAGGCGTTGAATTCTGAACATTTTGGCGTTAGTTGCATGCAAGTTGAATAAAAATTGACCGTGTTATCGTAAAAAGCCGATTTTGACCTTTTTTTGACCTTGACCTTTGACCCGAACGATCCCAAAATCTAATCGAATGCTTCCTGGCTCATAACCAATCATCCCACCAAATTTCATGCAATTCGGTTTCATACTTTTTGAGTTATACGAATCACAAGATTACAAATAAATAAATAAATAAATAAATACACGCCGACCAAAACATAACCTTTCGCAGAATGTGAAGGGAAAGAGGGTTTTTCCTCACACCCTCACCCCTCCCCCACCCCTCCCTTCCTCTTCTTCAAAACTCCGCCTTCTCCTCACCCCTCCCCCACTCCTCTCTTCCGCTACTTCAAAACTCCGCCTTCTCCTCACCCCTCCCCCACCCTCCCTTCCGCTTCTTCAAAACTCCGCCTTCTCCTCACCCCTCCCCCACCCCTCCCTTCCGCTTCTTCAAAACTCCGCCTTCTCCTCACCCCTCCCCCACTCCTCTCTTCCGCTTCTTCAAAACTCCGCCTTCTCCTCACCGCCCACCCTCCCCCCTTCCTCGTGGTGGTTGGAGCGTCCCATCTTCCCAAGCTCTTCCACGAGAATCCCGAGCTCCACAAGGGCAGGTCGGTAAGCTATGCAACGCGGCCAGGTAACAGCAGAACTCTGACCCCCCAGCTGAACTAACCTCCTCAGCTGGAGGACCGAATAAAGACCCCACGGGGTCCATTTCTTTTTGGGTGTGTGTGTCTGTCAGTGGCCAGTCTGTAAGTAGAACTGTTTCAGTGATTTCATTGTACATTTGATCATATTCGTGATTAAGTCTGCTGTGTCTCCCTCTCCCCATTATAAATAAACCCCCTGTTAAATGTTCCAGTTCGTTGCCTTTCATTTCTTCCATTGGCTCAGTGTGGTTCGGGCTTGAGAAGTAGTCAGGCCGTTTGTGCGGTAAGTTGTCATTTGGTCCGGCGCAGCTCTGGTAATTCCCGCTCGGTTACGCCGGACCCGAGTCGGAACATGCGACTCGGTTTGGACAGAGTCGGCCGAGGGTGTGGTTTCCCCGGTAGTTAGACGGCTTGAGTACTTAGGTAAATTGGAATAGACAAGTGGACCCGACCTCACCGTCGAAATATTGGCGACCACAGTCCTTTAAGTGACCCGTCGACTCCGGAGTTATCCGGGGTGACGACCTTTCGATTTTGGGTGTTCGGTGGGAGACGCCCTACTGCTCCGTCTCACGGCCGTTCCTCACCACCAACCCCTGGCCCACAACAATATTTGTTCGGTTGGAATGGCGAACAGAGATGTTTGAAAACCAGAGTTTGAGACACCAGTATTTGGGATGATCGGCAACCACGAACGCCGATTGACACGGTCAATCCAAGCCGTAGTTACATTACTTCCCGTGATACCTTACCTGTGGCCGGCCGGTCAATTAGGGCCACATGCCCTCGATGCATACTTGCGTTAAGCTTACCGAATCAGGAGTGGCTGAGCAGAGCTGCCAAGTACACACCGGCTAATAAACAGATTGTTGGGGTGGAACTTCCCGGTAAACGAACGTGCAGACCATGCAGGACAAATAAAGGAAAAGACTAAACAAGGCAGGCACGTTCATAACAAAAGCAATTTATTACAAGTTAAAGGATGGGGAAAATTATGTTGCACAGTATTATGGTTTTATTCATAAAATGTACAGCAGGGGAAAGAAAGGAATTTGTGGGCGCGGCAAAAGAAAATACAATCAACAACAAAAGACGAAGCGCAGAGTTACCTTGATATTAACCTCCACAATCTTACTTATGTTTCCGGTGCCGTCACACACACACACACACACACACACACACACACACACACACACACACACACACACACACACACACACACACACACACACACCCGAGGAAATTAGAGGTGGCCCAGAGAGAGGAGAGAAGCAGTTGAGACTTGAAGTGTCGGCGACCTCATTGTACCTGGTGTGGTCGATGGACCGACGCAACTCAATCGCTTAGGAAGGGGGAGGAGAGAATAAAACAGGGGTGTCGACATAAAACGATCGTCACTAACTCCAGACAGTCTCCAACTGTAGTTAGTTTGTAGTAATATTAATTCCCAGGGATGTTTTTTTAGATCTCAGAGAGGTTCTTCTTCATCACTCCAGTTGCTCCAGCTGTCACTGACACAATGTCGACACTCTTCAACTTCCAGGTTATTTTGACTTCATTTTCCAGATGCCGGCATTTGGTCATTTCCCTGATAACACGGGATTCACACCGAGATCGCTGAGTCCTCGCACATCTGTTGTATCTTCGTGTGTATTTTTTGATGACGAGATACAGATGATGAATCAGCAAATGTCTTGTATTGTTACAAACAGAACACTTGTAGGGTTTATCCCCCTTATGTCTTCGTTCATGTTGATGTAAAGTTGATGAATCGGCAAATGCCTTGTTACACACAGAACACTTGTAGGGTTTACACCCCATATGTACTCGTTCATGTTGATGTAAAGTTGATGAATCACCAAATGCCTTGTTACACACAGAACACTTGTAGGGTTTATGCCCCATATGTATTCGTTCATGTTAATGTAAATTTGATGAAGTAGTAAACGCCTTGTTACACACAGAACACTTGTAGGGTTTACACCCCGTGTGTACTCGTTCATGTTGATGTAAAGATGATGATATTAGAAAACGCCTTGTTACACACAGAACACTTGTAGGGTTTACACCCCGTGTGTACTCGTTCATGTTTATGTAAAGATGATGATTGAGAAAACGCCTTGTTACACACAGAACACTTGTAGGGTTTATGCCCCAAATGTCTTCGTTCATGTTGATGGAGATTAAATGAATCAGAAAACGCCTTGTGACACAAGGGACAATTGTGGAGTTTCTCGTTTCCTTGGATGTGCTTGATCTCCTGTAAACAACTTTTGTGGTTGTTGAAAGAGACGCTGCTCAATTTGTCATTGTCCTGACAAGAAGGCATTTTCTGCTTGAAATGATCTTCTTCATCGAACTGGGCAGAGTTGGTAAAAGAAATGATTTTCACTTCTTTATCTGCAAAGACAATGAAACACAAAATTAACTCGAAAGCATCTGAAAATACATCAGAACCCCTCCCCAACACCCTCCCCCTCCCCGCAGCCTCCCCGTACACCCCCTCAGACCCTGACTTTTTTTTAATGACGTGAACAACTTTGTAACATCACTGGTGATGAAGGTGGTGGTCACGTTTGATCAGAATTGTGTGTAATTTCTCAGGAAAAAGGGAATTGCAAGGAAATTCTGGACAGACAATGTATCAAGCTATCATTATCAAACATGACATAGTTCCTTCACAAAGGCATGTCAGCACAGATGGCAAGGACATGAATTAAAAATATAAGAACAGAGAGGGAGCAGAGGGAGGGTATATTTGGGGGTTGCATTCTCAAGACATCCAGCAGAGCAGCGAGCCAAACGGTTCGCTGGAGCCACTTCGACGGAGCGAAATGGCTGCAGACCTTGAGCTCCAGCACAAAATAAGGCCTTATTAAAAGAGAGACACAAATTATTACATTTGATCACAAGTTCTAATAAAATTAGTTACATCAAGATGAATTAATTAATATTCAGTAATTAAATAACACATGCAGTGATTAACTGAGGCTACTATTCTAATTGGTGCCCACATTCAAGCAGATTGATTATATAAACTACTAAAAAGGAAGTCCACTTTTACATTCCCCCCTGTTTTGCTCTTCCGGGCAAAACAACACAAAATTAATGTTTTTTAAAAATCAATTAGAAATAAATATCCACGCACGAGTGCATTCATTCCCTGGGTGGTCACTTCCAAGCACATATTGCAGAGCCCAGCCCATCATGTCGCCATCCCTCTCCATCAGAGCAGGGAGCTGTAGGTGGTTGCACGACTGGGCCTGTTTTAGGCGACTTCGAAGAAGGCCCTTTTGCCATTGCAGTGGAGATCCACCACTCGGGCGATGAAGCCGGTTTTTTTTTTTCAACACACCTTGTGCAGGGTTTGGGAACAGGGCTGATAAGTGCATCAAGAAGAACATTTGCCCGTAATCACAGAATACACTCATGACGTTGATCTATGAATTTCCAATTCCAATTTCATACAAGTCATGGAACAATCCCTCGGGATCAGGATCGGTATCAGGAGGCGTTTGTTGAGAAACCATGACTTTTGCAGCCTTCCTTTTTCATCAGCAGGTCATCAATGCTGGCAGTGCTGTGGTGGCACATTTAATGAGTACGTAAATAATGACAATCAGAAGTCATTCCGTGAAAATCCATTGCAACAATCTTGCTCCCCATCCTCCAAACATTCCTTCGAGCCAAGACAATATTCCATCCTTAGTAAAATGATCGTGGAACTTAGCTCTTTCTTCTCTCATCTTTTCTGCTAAACTTGTAACGTGCTCTTAAAAACCATTACCAGGGATGGTTTTGAAGATCCCATTGAGGTTCTTCTTCATCACTCCAGTTGCTCCAGCTGTCACTGACACAATGTCGACACTCTTCAACTTCCAGGTTATTTTGACTTCATTTTCCAGATTCCGGTATTTGGTTATTTCCCTGACAACACGGGATTCACACCGAGATCGCTGGGTCCTCGCACCTCTGTTGTATCTTCGTGTGTATTTTTTGATGACGAGTAAAGACTTTGTAACACACAGAACACTTGTCGTGCTTTGCTCCGGTATGAATGTTCTGATGTTGCCATGAAGATGATAAACGAGTAAAGACCTTGTTACACAAAGAACACTTGTAGGGACTTGCACTGCGATGCAATGTTGTATGTTGATGTAAATTTGATGAAGTAGTAAACGCCTCGTTACAAACGGAACACTTGTGGAGTTTCTCGTTTCCTTGGACGTTGTTGATCACCTGTAAACAACTTTTGTGGTTGTTGAAAGAGACGCTGCTCGATTTGTCATTGTCCTGATAAGAAGGCATTTTCTGATTGCAATGATCTTCTTCATCGAACTGGGCAGAGTTGGTAAAAAAACAGATTTTCATTTCTTTATCTGCAAAGACAATGAAACACGAAACCAACCGGAAATCATCTGAAAATACATCATCAGAACTTCTCCCCACCTGTAGACCCCCTTAGACCCTGACTGTTTTTAATTCCGTGAACAAACTTTGCTATATCACAGGTGATAAAGGTTGTGGTAATGTTTCATTGAAGTCATGTGTGTATTTTGGAGAAGAAAACAAATACCTATTTTGGGGGGCAACCCACCCATGGACACCTCCATAGATCCCCTCAGACCTCGATTTTTTTAAATGCCGTGAACAAACTTTGGTCCATCACGGGTGATGAAGGTTGTGGTCAAGTTTGATCAGCATTGTGTGTAATTTCCAAAGAGAAAGGAAATACCTATATTGGGGGGGGGGGCAACCCCCCGTAAAGCCCGATTCTTTTTTAATGCCGTGAACAAACTTTGGTACGTTCCGGGTGATCCATTTAGCCTATGTTAACCTCAAAAGTAATTGGCGAGTTGAATTCAGTGGTCTCATGTGCAAATCCTCTTCAAATTTCAAGTCAATGGGATGAAAACTGAGGATTTTAGAAATTCCACCTTAGTTGTTGACATTTGGCCTCCGTTGACCTTTGGTGGTCGATGTTGACCGAAAAAATAATTGGCTACTTGAATCCAGTGACCTGAAATATAAATCCTCTTCAAATTTTGTCAATCGGATGAAAATCGAGGATTTTACAAACCTCACCTACAGTAAGTTGTTGACCTTTGGCCAATGTTGACCTCAACAATAATTGGCTACTTAAATCTAGTGACCTGATACGCAAAATCCTGTTCAAATTTCATGTCAATCAGATGAAAATTGAGGATTTTACAAATCTCACCTCAGTTGTTGACCTTTGGCTCATGTTGATCTTTTGGTCTATGTTGACCTCAAAATAATCGGTGGCTGAATTCGGTGACCTTATATGCAAATCCTGTTCACATTCCGAGTCAATCAGATGAAAATTGAAGATTTTAGAAATTCGACACCTTTGTTGACATTTGTTCTTTGTTGACCTCTTGACCTCAAAAACAATTGGCTTCTTGCTAATAACGAACTCTACCATGTGGCGAAGTTTTGTGAAGATCGGTTTAAAACTGTGACCTGCAGGCGGTTGACATATAAACAAACAAACAAGCCGGTAGGCGGACATGGGTAGTCGCCTACCCAATAGAACCTGACGCGATGAGCCCGTTCGATGGGGAATGACCTGAGGATTAAGCACAAGAAAATTCATGATTCTGGCGTCAAGGGTTAATGCTGCAGATTGTTTTTTCGTTAAAATACCCCCACATTTGGAGGTTTTTCGGCCGTTACTAGGCAACGGAGGGGTGCATAGCAACGGTTCTTTCTCACACATAATTAGGACATACCATGAACCTTCCATAGCAGTTTCATGTATATCTGACTCATCGTCTCTGAGATATAACGAACTTCGTCATTTCCTCCGTCAGGTGCACATTTGAGACCAAATATGGAAATGTTTTTCTCTCTGTTTTGGTTCATTGATTTGATCTGAAAGGGGAAAATGTGTTGAGATTATAAGTACAACAAGCTAATGGTAAAAGTTATGTCACCCGACAGTGTCAATGGATGTTTGTTCTGTGATTGGCAATTCCCTGGTGGTCCGCGAAGTCCTCGAGCATGCACAATAAAAAGAGGGTTTCGAGTCAACCCCTTGTTGGGACATGGCGCGTGGTCAGACTGTGTGGGTCACGTGAGCGATCCAGCCGACAGGTGGGCACATTACGGACAATTAGGTGTGACACCTGGTGTCAGAGGTGTGACACAAATGGCGATGATTACAACACAGTGCTGGGTAAATTGAATGATCATTTCACATCAAAAAGAAACGTGATTCATGAGAGAGAGCCACCTTCGATCAAACAAACCAAAATGGTGGCCTTGGTTGGCCTGATGAATGTGGCCTCCATTACATGGAGGAGGTGAAGCAGGTGGTCGCTGCTTGTGAGGATGTGAAAAGCACAGAGGTGGGGCACAAATGGAGCTGGAGGTGGAGAACACCAAGAGGTAAAGGAAGGAGTCGAGAGTGAAAATGCGAGCCCGAACAAGAAGGAAGCCAAAGATGGCGAAGGAGATGAAGAAAATGAAGAGGTGAAGAATAAGAAGGTTCAGGAGGAAGAGCGGACGAGGTTCTCTGGGTGCAAATTTAAACGTGTCGCTGTGCATTGTGGGTAAACACCGGAAATACATTTTTTAACCCGGTTCGTGGGAATCGTGAACAAAAACACGATAATGTTGAGGATCCAACACGATATTAAATTTACACTTTTCAAATCTGGCAACTGTTGTTATTATTGTTGTTGTTGTTGTTGTTGTTAATGTCGTGAATTTTATGATTGTTTTAGACGAATTTTTAATGTTGTTGTAACATTATAAAGTTAAATTGATTTTAGAATGAATGAGTGGGATTGAAACCCTCCCAGTAATCCCCTCCAGGTGTGTATTTAGTGTTTTATTAATTTGCGTTTCTCAACCACGTCGATGCAGGCCTGACATTTTGGCGCGAAGTTCGTTCCAACGTGGTGAGTGACTTGTTCACACAAGTTATCATAAAATGTAATTAACCAGCAGAATAGTGAGTTGTTTGGTGGGGGGAGGAAACCCTCCTCTTAACCAGACGTAGTGTGGTTGTTGTTCGAGGGCCCTCTCGAAGTCTCGAGGTCGATGTTTCTCACCCCGGCCTAGTCATCCCACCACATTAAACTAGAACGACTCTCGGTCGAGTGCATACCTCCTCCAGGCTGAACAGGCCTAGTCATCCCACCACATTAAACTAGAACGACACTCGGTCGAGTGCATACCTCCTCCAGGCTAAACAGGCCTAGTCATCCCACCACATTAAACTAGAACGACTCTCGGTCGAGTGCATACCTCCTCCAGGCTGAACAGGCCTCGTCATCCCACCACATTAAACTAGAACGACTCTCGGTGGAGTGCATACCTCCTCCAGGCTAAACAGGCCTAGTCATCCCACCACATTAAACTAGAACGACTCTCGGTCGAGTGCATACCTCCTCCAGGCTGAACAGGCCTAGTCCTCCCACCACATTAAACTAGAACGACTCTCGGTAGAGTGCATACCTCCTCCAGGCTGAACAGGCCTAGTCCTCCCACCACATTAAACTAGAACGACACTCGGTAGAGTGCATACCTCCTCCAGGCTGAACAAGCCTAGTCCTCCCACCACATTAAACTAGAACGACTCTCGGTAGAGTGCATACCTCCTCCAGGCTGAACAGCCCTAGTCATCCCACCACATTAAACGAGAACGACACTCGGTAGAGTGCATACCTCCTCCAGGCTGAACAGGCCTAGTCCTCCCACCACATTAAACTAGAACGACACTCGGTAGAGTGCATACCTCCTCCAGGCTGAACAGGCCTAGTCCTCCCACCACATTAAACTAGAACGACTCTCGGTCGAGTGTATACCTCCTCCAGGCTGAACAGGGCAAGTCATCCCACCACATTAAACTAGAACGACTCTCGGTGGAGTGCACACCTCCTCCAGGCTGAACAGGCCTAGTCCTCCCACCACATTAAACTAGAATGACTCTCGGTAGAGTGCATACCTCCTCCAGGCTGAACAGCCCTAGTCCTCCCACCACATTAAACTAGAACGATACTCGGTAGAGTGCACACCTCCTCCAGGCTGAACAGGCCTCGTCCTCCCACCACATTAAACTAGAACGACACTCGGTAGAGTGCATACCTCCTCCAGGCTGAACAGGCCTAGTCCTCCCACCACATTAAACTAGAACGACACTCGGTAGAGTGCATACCTCCTCCAGGCTGAACAGGCCTAGTCCTCCCACCACATTAAACTAGAACGACACTCGGTAGAGTGCATACCTCCTCCAGGCTGAACAGGCCTAGTCCTCCCACCACATTAAACTAGAACGACTCTCGGTAGAGTGCATACCTCCTCCAGGCTGAACAGGCCTAGTCCTCCCACCACATTAAACTAGAACGACTCTCGGTAGAGTGGATACCTCCTCCAGGCTGAACAGGCCTAGTCATCCCACCACATTAAACTAGAGCGACTCTCGGTCGAGTGCATACCTCCTCCAGGCTGAACAGGCCTAGTCATCCCACCACATTAAACTAGAACGACTCTCGGTCGAGTGCATACCTCCTCCAGGCTGAACAGGCCTAGTCCTCCCACCACATTAAACTAGAACGACTCTCGGTAGAGTGCATACCTCCTCCAGGCTGAACAGGCCTAGTCCTCCCACCACATTAAACTAGAACGACACTCGGTAGAGTGCATACCTCCTCCAGGCTGAACAGCCCTAGTCATCCCACCACATTAAACTAGAACGACACTCGGTAGAGTGCATACCTCCTCCAGGCTGAACAGGCCTAGTCATCCCACCACATTAAACTAGAACGACTCTCGGTCGAGTGCATACCTCCTCCAGGCTGAACAGGCCTAGTCATCCCACCACATTAAACTAGAACGACTCTCGGTCGAGTGCATACCTCCTCCAGGCTGAACAGGCCTCGTCATCCCACCACATTAAACTAGAACGACTCTCGGTCGAGTGCATCCCTCCTCCAGGCTAAACAGGGCTAGTCGTCCCACCACATTAGACTAGGGCGACACTCGGTCGAGTGCATACCTCCTCCAGGCTGAACAGGCCTAGTCCTCCCACCACATTAAACTAGAACGACTCTCGGTAGAGTGCATACCTCCTCCAGGCTGAACAGGCCTAGTCCTCCCACCACATTAAACTAGAACGACACTCGGAAGAGTGCATACCTCCTCCAGGCTGAACAAGCCTAGTCCTCCCACCACATTAAACTAGAACGACTCTCGGTAGAGTGCATACCTCCTCCAGGCTGAACAGCCCTAGTCATCCCACCACATTAAACGAGAACGACACTCGGTAGAGTGCATACCTCCTCCAGGCTGAACAGGGCAAGTCATCCCACCACATTAAACTAGAACGACTCTCGGTGGAGTGCACACCTCCTCCAGGCTGAACAGGCCTAGTCCTCCCACCACATTAAACTAGAATGACTCTCGGTAGAGTGCATACCTCCTCCAGGCTGAACAGCCCTAGTCCTCCCACCACATTAAACTAGAACGATACTCGGTAGAGTGCACACCTCCTCCAGGCTGAACAGGCCTCGTCCTCCCACCACATTAAACTAGAACGACACTCGGTAGAGTGCATACCTCCTCCAGGCTGAACAGGCCTAGTCCTCCCACCACATTAAACTAGAACGACACTCGGTAGAGTGCATACCTCCTCCAGGCTGAACAGGCCTAGTCCTCCCACCACATTAAACTAGAACGACACTCGGTAGAGTGCATACCTCCTCCAGGCTGAACAGGCCTAGTCCTCCCACCACATTAAACTAGAACGACTCTCGGTAGAGTGCATACCTCCTCCAGGCTGAACAGGCCTAGTCCTCCCACCACATTAAACTAGAACGACTCTCGGTAGAGTGGATACCTCCTCCAGGCTGAACAGGCCTAGTCATCCCACCACATTAAACTAGAGCGACTCTCGGTCGAGTGCATACCTCCTCCAGGCTGAACAGGCCTAGTCATCCCACCACATTAAACTAGAACGACTCTCGGTCGAGTGCATACCTCCTCCAGGCTGAACAGGCCTAGTCCTCCCACCACATTAAACTAGAACGACTCTCGGTAGAGTGCATACCTCCTCCAGGCTGAACAGGCCTAGTCCTCCCACCACATTAAACTAGAACGACACTCGGTAGAGTGCATACCTCCTCCAGGCTGAACAGCCCTAGTCATCCCACCACATTAAACTAGAACGACACTCGGTAGAGTGCATACCTCCTCCAGGCTGAACAGGCCTAGTCATCCCACCACATTAAACTAGAACGACTCTCGGTCGAGTGCATACCTCCTCCAGGCTGAACAGGCCTAGTCATCCCACCACATTAAACTAGAACGACTCTCGGTCGAGTGCATACCTCCTCCAGGCTGAACAGGCCTCGTCATCCCACCACATTAAACTAGAACGACTCTCGGTCGAGTGCATCCCTCCTCCAGGCTAAACAGGCCTAGTCATCCCACCACATTAAACTAGAACGACTCTCGGTCGAGTGCATACCTCCTCCAGGCTGAACAGGCCTAGTCCTCCCACCACATTAAACTAGAACGACTCTCGGTAGAGTGCATACCTCCTCCAGGCTGAACAGGCCTAGTCCTCCCACCACATTAAACTAGAACGACACTCGGAAGAGTGCATACCTCCTCCAGGCTGAACAAGCCTAGTCCTCCCACCACATTAAACTAGAACGACTCT
The DNA here is from genome assembly GCF_056783735.1 of Eptatretus burgeri. Classification (NCBI taxonomy): domain Eukaryota; kingdom Metazoa; phylum Chordata; class Myxini; order Myxiniformes; family Myxinidae; genus Eptatretus; species Eptatretus burgeri. The sequence continues at coordinate 954,172 of NC_140984.1, read as the reverse complement.
CGGTAGAGTGCATACCTCCTCCAGGCTGAACAGCCCTAGTCATCCCACCACATTAAACGAGAACGACACTCGGTAGAGTGCATACCTCCTCCAGGCTGAACAGGCCGAGTCCTCCCACCACATTAAACTAGAACGACACTCGGTAGAGTGCATACCTCCTCCAGGCTGAACAGGCCTAGTCCTCCCACCACATTAAACTAGAACGACTCTCGGTCGAGTGTATACCTCCTCCAGGCTGAACAGGGCAAGTCATCCCACCACATTAAACTAGAACGACTCTCGGTGGAGTGCACACCTCCTCCAGGCTGAACAGGCCTAGTCCTCCCACCACATTAAACTAGAACGACTCTCGGTAGAGTGCATACCTCCTCCAGGCTGAACAGCCCTAGTCCTCCCACCACATTAAACTAGAACGATACTCGGTAGAGTGCACACCTCCTCCAGGCTGAACAGGCCTAGTCCTCCCACCACATTAAACTAGAACGACACTCGGTAGAGTGCATACCTCCTCCAGGCTGAACAGGCCTAGTCCTCCCACCACATTAAACTAGAACGACACTCGGTAGAGTGCATACCTCCTCCAGGCTGAACAAGCCCAGTCATCCCACCACATTAAACTAGAACGACTCTCGGTCGAGTGCATACCTCCTCCAGGCTGAACAGGCCTCGTCATCCCACCACATTAAACTAGAACGACTCTCGGTCGAGTGCATTCCTCCTCCAGGCTAAACAGGCCTAGTCATCCCACCACATTAAACTAGAACGACACGCGGTAGAGTGCATACCTCCTCCAGGCTGAACAGGCCTAGTCATCCCACCACATTAAACTAGAACGACTCTCGGTCGAGTGCATACCTCCTCCAGGCTGAACAGGCCTCGTCATCCCACCACATTAAACTAGAACGACTCTCGGTCGAGTGCATCCCTCTTCCAGGCTAAACAGGCCTAGTCATCCCACCACATTAAACTAGAACGACTCTCGGTCGAGTGCATACCTCCTCCAGGCTAAACAGGCCTAGTCATCCCACCATATTAAACTAGAACGACTCTCGGTCGAGTGCATACCTCCTCCAGGCTGAACAGGCCTAGTCATCCCACCACATTAAACTAGAACGACACTCGGTCGAGTGCATACCTCCTCCAGGCTAAACAGGCCTAGTCATCCCACCACATTAAACTAGAACGACTCTCGGTCGAGTGCATACCTCCTCCAGGCTAAACAGGCCTAGTCATCCCACCACATTGAACTAGAACGACTTTCGGTCGAATGCATACCTCCTCCAGGCTGAACAGGCCTAGTCATCCCACCACATTAAACTAGAACGACACTCGGTCGAGTGCATACCTCCTCCAGGCTAAACAGGCCTAGTCATCCCACCACATTAAACTAGAACGACTCTCGGTCGAGTGCATACCTCCTCCAGGCTGAACAGGCCTCGTCATCCCACCACATTAAACTAGAACGACTCTCGGTGGAGTGCATACCTCCTCCAGGCTAAACAGGCCTAGTCATCCCACCACATTAAACTAGAACGACTCTCGGTCGAGTGCATACCTCCTCCAGGCTGAACAGGCCTAGTCATCCCACCACATTAAACTAGAACGACTCTCGGTCGAGTGCATACCTCCTCCAGGCTGAACAGGCCTCGTCATCCCACCACATTAAACTAGAACGACTCTCTCTCGGTCGAGTGCATCCCTCCTCCAGGCTAAACAGGCCTAGTCATCCCACCACATTAAACTAGAACGACACTCGGTGAGGTGCATACCTCCTCCAGGCTGAACAAGCCTCGTCATCCCACCACATTAAACTAGAACGACACTCGGTCGAGTGCATACCTCCTCCAGGCTGAACAGGCCTAGTCATCCCACCACATTAAACTAGAACGACTCTCGGTCGAGTGCATACCTCCTCCAGGCTGAACAGGCCTCGTCATCCCACCACATTAAACTAGAACGACTCTCGGTCGAGTGCATCCCTCCTCCAGGCTAAACAGGCCTAGTCATCCCACCACATTAAACTAGAACGACTCTCGGTCGAGTGCATACCTCCTCCAGGCTGAACAGGCCTAGTAATCCCACCACATTAAACTAGAACCACTCTCGGTGGAGTGCATACCTCCTCCAGGCTGAACAGGCCGAGTAATCCCACCACATTAAACTAGAACGACTCTCGGTGGAGTGCATCCCTCCTCCAGGCTGAACAGGCCTAGTAATCCCACCACATTAAACTAGAACCACTCTCGGTCGAGTGCATACCTCCTCCAGGCTGAACAGGCCGAGTAATCCCACCACATTAAACTAGAACGACTCTCGGTCGAGTGAATACCTCCTCCAGGCTGAACAGGCCGAGTAATCCCACCACATTAAACTAGAACGACTCTCGGTAGAGTGCATACCTCCTCCAGGCTGAACAGGCCTAGTCATCCCACCACATTAAACTAGAACGACTCTCGGTCGAGTGCATACCTCCTCCAGGCTGAACAGGCCTAGTAATCCCACCACATTAAACTAGAACCACTCTCGGTGGAGTGCATACCTCCTCCAGGCTGAACCGGCCTAGTCATCCCACCACATTAAACTAGAACGACTCTCGGTCGAGTGCATACCTCCTCCAGGCTGAACAGGCCTAGTAATCCCACCACATTAAACTAGAACGACTCTCGGTGGAGTGCATCCCTCCTCCAGGCTGAACAGTTTTCGTTTTGTATCCACTGATCGGCCGGATCTGGACTCGGACCTGAACCAAACTCCGATCGGCTTGTTCTTGTCACGCCAACTCATCCACCAAGTTTTTGACATATTGTGCTGTGTACTGTATCCTGCATCATGTGTATCGTTTTTGGTCCTATCTCATCTATCAATGGTCAGAATCACTTAAATTATTCTCGTATCCGGATCGTGATCTTCACCAAAATCGAATCAATTCGCCCTTCTCACACACCCAACTTGTCCACCAAATTTCATCTGAATCTGTCCACAACTTTTTGAAAAATCGTGCTCACAGACAGACAGACAGGTGTGAAAACATAACCTCCATCCACCTTCGGTGGCAGAGGAAACAATGGTCCATGCAGCTTCCTTCCTAATAATGGTACGTGCTGCTTCCTAATAATAGTATGTGCTGCTTCCTAATAATGGTACGTGCTGCTTCCTAATAATGGTACATGCTGCTTCCTAATAATAGTATGTGCTGCTTCCTAATTATGGTACGTGCTGCTTCCTAATAATAGTATGTGCTGCTTCCTAATAATGGTACGTGCTGCTTCCTAATAATGGTACATGCTGCTTCCTAATAATGGTACATGCTGCTTCCTAATAATAGTATGTGCTGCTTCCTAATTATGGTACATGCTGCTTCCTTGCTTGATCAATGAACGGTTCATGCTGCTTCCTTCCTAATAATGGTACGTGCTGCTTCCTAATAATAGTATGTGCTGCTTCCTAATAATGGTACATGCTGCTTCCTAATAATGGTACGTGCTGCTTCCTAATAATAGTATGTGCTGCTTCCTAATTATGGTACATGCTGCTTCCTAATAATGGTACATGCTGCTTCCTAATAATAGTATGTGCTGCTTCCTAATTATGGTACATGCTGCTTCCTTGCTTGATCAATGAACGGTTCATGCTGCTTCCTTCCTAATAATGGGACGTGCTGCTTCCTAATAATGGTACATGCTGCTTCCTAATAATGGTACATGCTGCTTCCTAATAATGGTATGTAGTGCTTCCTAATAATGGTACATGCTGCTTCCTAATAATGGTACATGCTGCTTCCTAATAAGGGTATGTACTGCTTCCTAATAATGGTACGTACTGCTTCCTAATAATGGTACATGCTGCTTCCTAATAATGGTACATGCTGCTTCCTGATAATGGTACATGCTCCCTCCTAATAATGGTACATGCTGCTTCCTAATAATGGTACATGCTGCTTCCTTGCTTAATCAATGAACGGTTCATGCTGCTTCCTTCCTAATAATGGTACGTGCTGCTTCCTTGCTTGATTAATGAATGGTACGTGCTGCTTCCTTCATAAAAATATCATGTACTGCTTCCTTGCTTGATACTCAGCATTTACTTGGAGGACAGAGTGGAGTACGAAGTACAGACAAACAAGCATAGGTTGGCAACCACGAGGGGGAGGAAATTCCAACTTCATGACTCCCCACTGAATGACGTCACTCCCCTCCCTGCAGACCCCCCCCCGCCCCCCAGCTCAGACTGTTTTTGTTTGAAGTTCTGACAGGTGGTGTCTCATGCATTTGTGTGCACGTTTCGTCGGGCTGACCATAACGATCGTTTTGGTCCAATTTAGACTACTTTATTATGTTATCAAATTGGCAAAATATTTCTTTTCTGATGACTCCATCCTCTGTCATACCATCTCACATCCCTCAGATTGGCAATCAGCAGGCTTTTCACTCTCTGCAGATCTGGATAAAATCGCAAGTTGGTCCAACACGTGGAACGTGTCTTTCAATCCTGACAAATCTCACACTCTCACGATGTCTCTTCGAAATGACCGTCTGAAACCCCCTCCCCCTCCCCCCATCTACTTTCTCAACAATCCTCTGGAAGAAGTCCTTTCATTCAAGCTTCTGGGTCTCACGATCTGCCAAGCTGTTCGGGTTTCCTGGTAAAGCCACATTTCCAAGATGGCCTCCAAAGCCAGTCGCTGACTGGGAATCCTCCATCGTGCAAAGTCCTTCCTCGGCACAACTGAGCTCCTGACCAAATACAAAGCTTTCGTCCGCAGCCTGATGGAGTACTGCTCTCCCCTTTTGGCTGGTGCTCCTGCCTCACACCTTTCTCGGCTTCACGCTGTGGAAACTAAGGTTTTTAGGATTATTGGTATCTGCCACGGTGAAGCTGATTTCTTGGGTCTCTCACTCTCTCACAGCGAGCAGGTTGGTGGTCTTTCTGTCTTCTCCCGTCTCCTCTTCGGGCTTGCCCCCCACCCCTTGCTCTGTCTGTGTTCTGCCCCCAGATATTTCCGCAGGGTGCTCAAGGTCCGCCAGCAACCCCTTTCTGGTGAAACTGGTAAAATCACGAATCAGGGCTCACCTTCACTCTTTCATTCCTCTTTTTTTCCCACCTCTGGACCAAACTCCCACACTCTCTTCAATCCCACTCCTCCCTCCAGGTCTTCAAAACAGCTGTTCATCTCACATTTTCCTCCATCCAAAACCATCACCTTTTCTTCCCCCGTTAATCCACCCCACACCCACCACCTCCAAATCGCTGCTTTCTTTCCTGAAAGTCCCTGTAATGTCCATGTTGTTGCTTCCCTCTACTACCCCTCTTGTCTCCTGCTCCCTTTGTTATATATTCTGTGTGTTAGCTCTTATATGAACCTCGACAATATATATATATATATATATATATATATATATATATATATATATATATATATATATATATATATATATATATATATATATATCTTAAAGGTATTTTTTGACCCATAAATGATATTAGGTCGGGTTGACCATCTTTATAATAATTGTGTTTACCCAACAATATTTAGTCATATTGACCACCTTTTTCATGGTTATGTTCACCAAAGAATATTTGGTCAGGTTGACCATCTTTTATGGTAAGGCTGGATCAAAAATCAATTTGGTTGGTTGAAAATTGGACCAAACGTTTTGGGGTCAACCCTGACTGGCATTTTCAAGGTTAATTTTTTTACAATTCACAGTTGAAACCCAAGCCATCAAAGAGCCTTTGTAATTATCAACAAGACCTTCAGGACTGATCCAAAGCATTTAACGAGCCAATCCTGTCATGGTACTTAGCGTGACCTTTGTGTAATGTCTCCCACCTGTAATTTGCAGGTACGAATAAGGGATTGATGGAGATGCAGGAGGGTAAGCAGAATCGCTTCAAGCGTGTTGCCACGATTGGATACGGTACACATGGCACGGTCTACAAGTCCCAGGACCTTTTGAGTGGACAGATGGTCGCTCTGAAGAAGATACATCTGCTCACCCACGGGGAAGGGGTTCCAAACTGCACTCTCCGAGAGGTTGCTTTGCTGCGCTATCTCCAGTCGTTTGAGCACCCCAACATTTTGAAGTAAGCGATGCACCTGCACGTCACCTGGAGCGCCTTGGTTGCTAAATTAAATATATATAATGAAGAAAGACACACCCATTTCTCTCATCTGTGACTGGAGGAAATAGCCAATCAGCTCTCACCTAATCAACTCGACCCAGGTGGCGAGGATTATATAAGTAAATTGACACCTCCCATGCTGTACCAGCCGAAGAAGCTGCATAAAGCAACCAAGAAGGCTGACACAAGGTATGCGCTTTGCTGTTTCAAACCCTTCTCAGAGTTCCTCCACAGCTCTGAAGACATTACATACATACATATATATATATATATATATATATGTATATATATATATATATATATATATATATGTATATATATGTATATATATATATATACATATATATATATATATATATATATATATATATATGTATATATATATATGTATATATATATATATACATATATATATACATATATATATATATATATATATATATATATATATATATATATATATATATATATATATATATATATATATATATACATATATATATATATATATATATATATATATATATATATATATATATATATATATATATATATATATATATATATATATATATATATATATATATATATATATATATATATTGAGCCTGGTGTTGGCGCAGTGGTTAGGGCAGCGGCTTGGGATCCAAAAGGTCCTGAGTTCAAGCCCCGTTGGACCACTGAATTCATACACCAGGGGGTTGACTCAGCCTGTCATCCTTCCGAGGTCGGCGAAATGAGTACCAGTGTACTGGGCTGGTGTATACCCCGGTTAAAATAGGTGTACCATATCCCTGTGTCGTAAGAGACGTCCAGGGTTGCGTCAGGAAAGGCATCCGGCGTAAAACATGTGCCAAATCACTATGCGGATCATGCGGATGATTCGCTGTGGCGACCCCTAACGGGAGCAGCCGAAAGAAGAAGAAGAAGATATATATATATATATATATATATATATATATATATATATATATATATATATATATATATATATATATATATATATATATATATATATATATATATATATATTGTTGCGAATTCGCGCCCGCCGGCGTGCGAACGGCCACGTGACTCGAATCGCGGCATGTCGCCCACCGGACGGACAATTCTGTCGTGACCCTCTCGGACTAACGCCGGGAGCTAGTCACGGGTGGGCCTTTCGGCCTCACCACGATCGTGCCAATCGGCCACCCGCGTGGGATAGGGTTGTTCGCCAAACTCGACCTACCTAAGTACCCACGCGGATGGTAGACCGGGCGATCGGACCTCGCCGCAGGTCGACTCCGGACACGGACTGCTTAAGTGGTCCGTTCCGTACTATCGGGATAACCGAGCGGTGTTATCGTAGGCCTCGACGGTTCCGATTAATTATCGGGCGTATTAAGCCCACGACGAACCCGTTACGTGAAGCAAGATGGAGATTCAACCAAAGGAAAGGACGCAGCGAAACGGGGAGCAATTCAACATGCAAACACTTTATTCACACCGACACAGAGCACACATAGAGCAATTAAAACAATTTTGCACAAAGACCAAATGTAATACGAAAAACAATAAAGCAACAACGACGCAGAGCTACAACCGACTAAGACCGACACACGGCAACACTTAACAGTTTTACTTCACCAGACTGGCGCCACACACACACGTTTACACAGAACCCAAAATAAATGGAAGTCGCGACTTCCCTGAGCGTGTCGAGTCCCTCCCCGACGTCCGTCGACGGGGTCCCGCCTGGCCGCGACTCCGTGTCCGAGCATGGTAGGCGAGTCCTCTCCTGTGTGCCTCGCGCCTGCACGTGTTGGCCACTCGACGCCACGGACCGAGTGTTCGGCGCTATCCCAGCGCGGATAGAGGGGGGGAAACGTGGATGGCCAAAGTCGGGAGAGGGGAATGGCGGATGCTCCTTCCCGCCAGCGGGGTCTTACAACTGCACCACAAAAGACCCGGCCAGCGGCCACCAGGACGAGCGAGCCGGAAGACGAGAGCAACCACGAAGCAAGAGCATCCACCAAGCAAGAGCATCGACCAAGCAAGAGCATCTACCAGCAAGAGCATCGACCAAGCAAGAGCATCGACAAAGCAAGAGCATCAACCAAGCTGCTTCGCCCGTCTCCGACTTTTATATCCTCGGAGCTCCGCCCTGTTGCTCCGCCCCGTTCTTTGCTCCACCCCCCTTCGAGGCGCTTCGAGAAAGGTCTCGAAGAGGGGCGTTCCTCCTCCCTGGCCGTGTCATACCGCGCATCCACCAATCGAACGCCAGCTGCCCTCACCTCGCTTCTCTCCCCTCACACCAAGTGCGGAGAAGAATGGTGCGAAAAGCCCACCGAGCGTCCTCGTTGGGTTTTATTTGAAATAAAAGATAGAGAAAGAAAAACGACTGACTCAAAGCGTCGCAGCCCGAATGAATCACATTTATTCCCTCTAAACAACGGGTTTGGGCCTAACTACACATGTACTTACAGAGATATCTCACTTACGGGACCTGAATGGTGGTTTGCGAATTTCCACAGCCATAACAATATATAAATATATATATATATATATATATATATATATATATATATATATATATATATATATATATATATATATATATATATATATATATGGTCCGTCGAAAAAGTAACGGGACTGACTTCACAGAAATTTTATTCCAAAAAATATGTTGAAATCATAACTTGTACCCTTCAAAATAGTTTCCTTCCAGACTCACATACTTGTCCATCCTCTTCTTCCAAGCTTCGATGCACCCCCGGAAGGCTTCTTCTGGAATCCTCCGTAGCTCCGTCGTCACAGCCCTTTTGATGGCCTCCACATCAGGAAATCGGATCCCCCTCCACTATGGAAGAACGTCCACATCCAGGAGGAGTTGGAGAGGGTCGAGGCCACGGTTTGACTCATGAGGGATTCCACAAGGGTTTATGTGAATGATTTTGAATGAAAGAAGGGTGAAGACGTGTGTGACATGGACCTTCAGACCTTGAGAGGGACAGCACCAAGTGGAGCTTCTTTTAGGATAAAGAAACATTTGCTTTCAACAATCGAGGTTTGTGGAGGTGCAGAACTTGTAATGTCACAGACGGACAAACGAATTAAGACAAATCACACCTGTGGAGGTGAGTGACGTGCACATGAGGCTTCTTACACCAATGACAATGCAGACATTCAGAGAAACCCTTTAACAAACAAAGCAATCGACTTGAATAACCAATTGTTCTTTGTGTGTGCATATCTTTGTGCAGATTGCATAATGTGTTTTTCAACGAGTTTACAGACAAAATGGTGAGCCTGACATTGGCACTTGAATTCATTGATCAAGACCTCTCCATGTTCCTGAAGACTGTCTCACCGCCTGGCCTGCCGGAGACTCAAATCCGGGTACCCTCCTCTTCACATCCACATAAACGAAGAGCCATTCCATGCACACTGTGATAACTAGTTGTACTGACTCCTGGTTATATTTTTAGCAATCACTGGGGGATGAGTGTGGGTAAAGGTTAGTTGTAACAATGGCTGATGTCATGATGGGTTGGTGGGTGATCAGTTTTTCGTGCTGGAGGGAAGAGCTCGATTCGACAAACATGGAGGAGACACCCTATTTGCAGGCGAGTGGAAAGCTGAGACTTAGGTTTGATGATAAACCTTCAGATTGCTATGAAGATGGTGACAAGCCAGGTGAAAGTGGCAAAGTACTGATAGGCTGCTCATCTGTCTGTTTCTTAAGAGAGAAACTTCAATGTGTATCGTTGAGAGATGCCATTAACCATCGTGGCCTGAGGTTCCACCACACCCTCCAGGATCACAGATGAGGCGTAACAACACCCACAAAGGGGAACCTGGATCTCACTTCAGGTCTCCATGGATGAACACCTTGTGTAGCTCTGCGGTGTGTGAACCACATTGAGTTTTCGTTATTTGTTGGTGTGAATCACGTGTTCACCCATTTCCGGTATAACCACAGGACATGATGTACCAGTTGCTGAAAGGCCTGGATTTTATGCACGTCCACCGGGTGGTGCATCGCGACCTAAAACCACAGAACATCTTGGTGACCACTAGTGGGCAGCTCAAAATTGCTGACTTTGGCCTGGCTCGAATCTACAACTGCCAGAAGTTGCTCACGTCTGTGGTACGTACCTTGGCGAGTCTCAAAATGTCCGTCCGTCTTGTGGCTGAATGTTTGGGCCTGTTTTTGACCCCGTGTGCAAGCACAAGCGTCCCAATCTTGCGTGTGCAAGTTGGCTCTAAATTCGTCCCAATCACGCATGAGCAGAGAGGAGTGAGAAAAAAAAATTTTGGCCTGAAAGGCAGTGAAACAAAATTATAAATCATTCCAAACAGGAAACAGTTTTTAAGGACGTCATAAAGGACACAAGCAACAGCCACAAAGAACTCAGGTGGTGTAAATGACGGTGCATCAACGGCGCTGAACTTCCGACAAAAAATGTTTTGTTTGTTTTTTTTCTACAACCTTTAAAACCTTTATTTTATTTTAATTGAATTATATACTTGAACACTGTAGAACAAAAATCGCCTTCTTGTCTCTTACAAAGACCTCCAGTTTCGCAGCACCTGGGCAAATTATTACGTCATCTTACACCAACTCGACCAATTAAATGTGCCACTCTGGGCGTTCGGGAGTCTTGAGATTCAGACAAACTGACGGCTCGTAGAAAATATAGATTGTGTTCGGAAACGAAAATCAGAGTTCAAAAGACCCTTCGCAAGTGATGTCCTTTTTCTCAACACTGTGTGGGTTAAGGTGTTCCATTAACTCTCCAGATTAATCAAGGGTTCCATCGACTTGTACAATATACTGTTGCATCATGGTGGAGGTTCACTCATCCACAAGTGTCGTAGCTTGTCAGACTGCACTGAGAATCACATTAATAATGAGAAAAGAGTGAGACGTATGCTCCGTGTCGAAAGGTAAAAAAAATATCCAGGAGGCACTGGGTTCAAAGGGCATGACCTGTAATTTCCCACCAAATTCGATTTGGGATTGATTAATAGGATTCTGCAAAATAGTCGACATGTTAAGTGACATTTGACTTCAAATCGTGATGCAAAGGTCCCCTTTGGCATGGAAGTTCCTTCGGGTCAAAGAAACAAATTTATCCAAAGACACACGTCATATCTCAAAATCCAGGATGGCCGCCGTCGACCATTTTGGAAAACATGGCCCAGTCATAGGTCATGAACAGTTTGTCATAGAAACTATTATGATACGTGTTTTCTAACTAACTTGAGGTCACTGAACTCATTTCCGGTGACAATTTTGCTTTCTGATGGATTTAAAGGTCAAATCATCGACAAAAATACATAAATATGAATAACATCGGATTGGCGAGATATCAAGCATTTGTTGACAAGCGAATCTACTCTCAAGAGGAGGCATTCACTGCAACAATACCCCATACCAAGCTGAAATTGTTCACGTCTTCGCTCTCTCAACCACGCCAGAAACCAGAGGTGGCTATCGTCAAAGACCAACAAGCAAAGGTTACCCAGATTTTGCTGGCAGCGCACTCGGGTCGCAACATCAACGAGTCTGTGTTCTCCCATGAGAGCTCTGCTCATCCTCCCTAACTGGGAAGGGATACATGTACCATGGAAACAAGAGTGAGATCCTGGACTGTATTGTACCAGCGAATCTCGACAATCGCAGACCAGAGACGACTGCCGCTGTGCTAGATGGAGCTGTGCTCGTTCAAATGCTTCGTCCTCGAAATGCTGTGACCATCGGAGACTATTTCAAAGATGTGTTTTTGCCATACATCCTCTCTTGGTTTGAAATGAACAACCGGGTTGACATTGTCTGGGACGTCTCCTCCAAGACGAGCCTCAAGTCAGGAACTAGGGAACAACGTGGAAGTGGAGCTCGGAGGCGGGTTACTGTCTCGACCAAAGTTCCTGCAAATTGGGCGGCCTTCCCACGTGTTGACCTGAACAAGCAGGAGTTATTCATGGAGCTCGCCAAGTGCTTGAAGCTTGCGACACTTCCACAGGTGAGTTGACATATTGTTGCGACCCAATGACAAACATTATGAATTGTTATTATTTAAAATACCCAGGCCTCTGTTATATCTACATATCCTCAATTGCATTGACTTCCTCATTTCCAGGGCAAGCAGCTTTCCACCACCATTCTCAGTGACTGTGAGAGTTCACCAGCTGGGGGAGACGTTGGAGCAGTGGTCCCATGCACACACGAGGAAGCCGACACTCGGGTATTTCTACATGTGGCTGCAGCGACATCTGCCGGTCATCGTCGAGTGATAGTCCACACCAGTGACAGCGATGTTGTAGTGCTGGGCGTCTCTTCCTTTGTTTCACTCGGACAGAGGATTGATGATCTCTGGATTGCCTTTGGAATTAAACGCCACTTTAGGTTAGTTCAGTTATGTTTTAAGCCAGTTGCCTTCAGTGTGTGCCAATAGGTTATTGATGAGGAAGATAACTCATATCACTACATTCCTTTCCAGGTACATTCCAGTGCACGACATCGTACACAAACTTGGAGCATCTAGGGCAAAGGCACTACCGGCGTTTCATGCAATAACAGGATGCGATACAACCTCAGCATTCTTTGGTAAAGGCAAGAAGACCGCCTGGGCAGTGTGGCAGTCTGTCCGTGAGCTCACGCTGCCTCTTGAGCTACTCTCATGCCCTAACGCCACCCTGGAAACGATCAATACTCACACATCTGTGCTCCAGAGATTCGACTTGCTGCTATATGGTGTAACTCAGGAGAACATCACAACTGTGGATGCTGCTCGGCATTCCCTCCACCTCCACCAAGGAAGAGACTTCGAGCACATGCCTCCAAGCAGCGATGCTCTGCATCAGTACCTTCTCAGAGTTGCACATCAGGTAATTAAACATACATCTTTGGGGACATTAATCGTTCTCGAGATTGCTGAATTCATTTTTATTTCTTGAATCGCACACATTTTATTAGCTATCGATACATTCTATCTCATCAGTAATTTATCTTGTCACTTCAGAGTGGACACGTGTGGGGTAATACGCTCGTGAAAGCACCAGCTCCAGTATCTCCAACAGAATGGGGGATGGCAGCCAGAAACACCAGACTCTGCACCAACTCCAGTCGACACAACAACTCCCACCATTTCGCGGGACTTGCCAGAGCTTGCCATTTGCAAGTGTAAGACTGAATGTGAAGCTCCTTGTAAGTGCTGCGTGCAGAGACAGCGCTGTATGCTTCTCTGCAGATGTCAAGGTTAGTGCGCCCACACTGGCAGGATGTACCAGGACAAGAGAGGAGAAGAGGAAGAACTTATGCAATTACGACATTGTGCGATGGATAATCTAATTTCCTCAAATTTTCTGCATGTGAAAAACAATAACATTTGTTATAATTTGTATTATTTTTTGGATTTCACCTTGAAATGCATCTGAAATGCATAGCTGGTGCCGGAAATGAATTTAGCTCGAAAACATGTATCATAATCGTTTCTATGACAAACGGTTCATGAGCGATGACTGGGCCATGTTTTCCAAAATGGTCGACGGCGGCCATCCTGGATTTTGAGATATGACGTGTGTCTTTGGATAAATTTGTTTCTCTGACCCGAAGGAACTTCCATGCCAAAGGGGACATTTGCATCATGATTTGAAGTCAACACCCTATTTTGTGCAGTGTGCACTTAACATGTCCACTAAAACTGGGAGAAGAGTTTGAATGGCAAAGGGCGACGAGGGAACAAGATGCTTTGTCGGGATGGATCCGGAAGTGTCACGTGGCATTAAATGTATGGAGAAGTCAGACAAGGTTTAAGGAATTGGACAAGAGGATGGGGGTGCAGGGATTATTTTCATTTAGGTCTTGTTCATTGTTTACGGAGGATAGTATTTATCAGACTTGACGGTGGGGCAGCAGGTGCACACAACAAGCGATGGAACGAGGAAACGGTGACATGCAAGAAGAGGGTTAATCGGTTACATCGAGACATAAAGTCAACAGGGGTAGTAAAGATTGTTGGAAGAGATGGGGTTCGGGTTGAGATGGTGTTGCACCACCTGATTTAAGGCCTGGAGGGAAGAGTGGGATTGAATGCAGTTAATGAAACTGGAGGACAAAGGACATAAGAGAGGTGTGCGGTCATCCTGGTTTATGTAAATTTAACCAGGAAGTGGTTACTGGAGGAGCTCGGGAGGGTCTGAGGATTGAGAGAGCGGAGGGAGCCAGACCGGAGGAGAGGAGGTAATAAACTGAGACCACCGATCTGCTTGTAATGTGACAGAAACATATCTTGAGCTTCGGCCTCATCACGAAAGATTCCATGAGAATTTTGAAAGATTTCGATTCCACAAAATGCAGCAGAGACAGATGTCGTGCTGGAACCCCAACCCGTAGTCGAGAGCAGTCCTCCATTGAGCTGTGGACAAAACCTGATCTGTGCGGATGAATTTGTGATCCGTTAACGAGACAAATTAAAAAAAAACTCAACTTCTTTGTTGTCATGGAGTGCAGTAGTACGACACATGTTGGGATGGGATGGCAAAAAATGGCCGCCCCATCAAATATGCATGAAATTATATATTCTGAAAAGCTACCGTAGAGTGAAATCATAAGCATTTAAAAGCCATACCTTTTATTCTCAAACGTTTTCTAAACTAAAAATAAATTTCACAACATGTTTCCATCACAATCCCTCAACAAATAAAATACACAATGACACCAACATGCACCACAAATCTACAACTACCTCGAACATAGAAATCTTCATACAATCGTTACTACCAGCAGAGCACCTGCCCTTCAGGGCCATCTTGTTCCAAGCATGCAGAACGTCCTTCTGACACATTCCTTTATTTGGGAGGTGTATCGGCAACTGACAGCTGCTTCAATCACTCCTGATAATAAAATAAATAACCCGGGTTATGTGCATGAAGTGAAAACATACCGACTGCTTATAATTCAAAACACCTCACTGCACTGTAAAACGTGGGGACAGGAATACTGTCCTGTAAATGGTGGACACTGGTGACACCGTCTAACACCCAGAGCAGTACTACGTACACATTTGCATTGAAAATTTGCTTTTCCCCCTTCTTTCCCTTAAGATCACTGGCAAAGATAAAAATACCCTTTTACATTAATTGGGGTCATGCTGTTCCTGTCTCGCTGGAGTAAATCTGGATGTAATGAGGCCACAACTGTCCGAGGAGTAACGTGACGAAGGAGCAAACACCGCTCTGTGAATTATCGTGAGGATTGCCTCCGACGACAAAAATGTCAAAATATGTCATTCGTCATCGATCGGGAGAAGGGTTGTGGTGTTGTACTGTGGTGTCATTCTTTGTCATCCTTGTAATTTCTTCCTTGTCATTTCTTCCTGCCTTGTTTGGTTGTTTTTGCGGATTCCATCCCGACATGTTTTTTTCTGACTTGTTACCGTAGTGTTGGGTGTTGGTTCAGCTTTGTGAAACTGAGGCCTGTAAGGCAGAGGTTCTCCGTCCTATGACAAAATCGACTACCTCTCTCTCTCTCAGGTCATGACCTTATGGTACCGTGCCCCTGAAGTGCTGCTCGGTGCCGGCTATGGGACACCTGTCGATCTCTGGAGCGTCGGGTGCATCTTTGCAGAGCTTTACCGTCGCAGGTCACGTAATGCATGACTTATCCTCTTCATTTGTACCTTTCTATTCCTAACTTCACTCCTGTTACTTTTGGGCTTTGTTTCTCTAACTCTTCGTTTACTCCCCCCCACCCCCCCCCCAAACTACTTAAACTTTCCACCTTCTCCTCCTCGTACTTCCTTTACCTTCCAAACTGCCTCTTCACATCTCTCCCTCACACTTCCTCTGCACTTCAAAATATTTCCTCCTTTTCCCTTCTCTCCCTCACACTTCCATGACCTTCCCAACTACCTCTTTCTCTTCCTTTACCTTCCACACTACTCCCTCCTTTTCCCTTCTCTCCCTCACACTTCCATGACCTTCCCAACTTCCTCTTTCTCTTCCCTTGTCCTCTTTACACTTCCCTTACCTTCCACACCACTCCCTTCTTTCCCTCATACTTCCTTTACTTTCCAAACTGTCTCCTCTTCCCACAACAAAAGTAAAATGTCAAAAGATATCGTGATGCTAAACCTGAAGAGGATTGCTGTGTCGTATTGTGCCATTGTAAGGTGGTGAAATTCTTCATTGTTATTCTTCTTCTTCCATCGCAATCCCACAACAAAAGTAAAATGTCAACGGATGGCATGATGCTCATCCATAAGAGGATTGTGGCGTCGTATTGTAGCATCATATTGTGGTGACATTCCGATTTTGCTTGGTTGTTTTAGAGATTTCGTCCCCCTCTGTTTTTACAAAAAAAAATGCAATATTAAAATTTTTTTTTTACAGTTATTAAATATTTGTTAACCCCGAGGAATCATTTCCTCAACAATATTTGAGTTGTTGATGCCCTTTCCTCCCTTTGCAGGCCTCTCTTCAATGGAAGCTCCGATATCAGTCATCTGAACAAGATGTTTGAGTAAGTTATTCATGTAACTTGTGTGTATCAAGTACAAAGAGGCTTTTGAATACCACGTTTGATTGTACCTTGTCTGCAGAGTGCATGTTCAGGAAGACACCTGGCATGCAGGTAAAACCAGCGATGAAATTAAACTGCAATTGCTTTTCCACCATCTTGCTACCATGCAGCATGCTGGGGTTACCAGATGAAGATGGCTGGTCCAGCGACTTTGTTTTGCCTCGCTCTTCCTTTGCTGAACGAGAGAAACCACCCACCGGGGTCCAGGTGCCCGGGATCAAACCGGCCGCCAAGGATCTGCTTTTGGTGAGTATTCCCTTGTTTTGGCGCACTCATAATATTGAACTCGTCCCGACTAGTTTAATAACGGCCACCAGTGGTTCATTGTTGCTGTTGGAAGAGTGTGATTGGTGCGTCTTCATCAACCTGTTTTATGCTAACTACCAGATACCCGTCTACTATGGGTATGGGGGACAGGACGGATCACAGTACTCGATTACGGTAGTTTCTTTGGAGGTTTTGCGCCGCATTCAACAGCTCAGTTCATATTGGTGGCGTGTCTGGGTTTCCATGATGTAATCGTCCGGGCGTAATCGTAATTTCCATGATGTAATCGTAATTATGATGTCACCTGATGATGTAATCATGCCACTACCTTTAAAATGGTTAAGATAATTCTGGGCAAGTACTGACTGTATGGAACGACTCTTGGTATACCAATCTTAAACAGATCCAAGTATTCCCACATTGTTGTGGGCTCAGCAGGTCAAACATTTTTCTCCAAAGTCTTTCATGAATCGGATGGCCAGGCCTGATGTTCGACTGAAGGTGACTTGGGCAGGAATTTGTAATTTGTTGATTGTGCTAAAGATAACTCGCCGACTCACGAAAGACACGGTGGGATATTTAATGACCACCAACTCCCAGTGTGGGCCGATGGGTCGTCCTGCTTCACATCCATCCGAGGAACGGCACACACATTGCTGCCTCGTTCAGCCTGTGAAACACCAGGATGGTAGTTTATGGCTGGGTCGGGATTCAAACCCAAGCTGGACAGCTCAGATGAGAGGGTGTACACCTGTGGTCCATCCTGCTAGTCCTGGGCCCTGCATTGATATAAAACGATTCAATTTGGTACTTTTGGCTCTGATTATAAGACCTTTCTTTTCTGCCCCCTCCTCCCCTGCCATATCTCTCTCTCTCTCTCTCTCTCTCTCTCTCTCTCTCTCTCTCTCTCTCTCTCTCTCTCTCTCTCTCTCTCTCTCTCTCTCTCTCTCTCTCTCTCTCTCTCTCTCTCTCTCTCTCTCTCTCTCTTCTTTCTCTCTCTCTCTCTCTCTCTCTCTCTCTCTCTCTCTCTCTCTCTCTCTCTCTCTCTCTCTCTCTCTCTCTCTCTCTCTATTTCTCTCTCTATCTCTCTCTTTCTCTCTCTATTTCTCTCTCTATCTATCTCTCTATGTCTCTCTCGCTCTCTCTCTCTCTCAAGTTGATTTGATGATTTTGTCGGATGATCCTATTATATAATTAATGTCATCGTTATTTTTCAGAAATTTCTGACCTTCGACCCCAAAAACCGTGTCACTGCAAGTGACGCAATGCAGCATGAGTTCTTCTCCAAGACCGATGTTGACCCAGTGACACACTGCTGTGAAGACCTTGCACCCGGCAAGACCACAAGTGAAGACCCTTGAAATCTTTGATGAGAGGGTCGAGTGTCTGGGAAACAATTTCTTGCCTTTATATCCTGTTTTATCAACATTTTAAATGCTGATTCCTTTTTAATTGATTTCTCTCTGAGATGCTCTTAAACTCTTCATCATTCTTCATAACCTTTCCTGTTCGTGATTTCTTCTTTCGTGTTTCATGTGAACCTTACTTTCTCAATAAAGGATACTATTTCCTTTGTCCTTAGTTTCTGTTTTATCCCTCCTTCTCCCTCTCACCCCTCCACCCCTCAATCAGACAAAGTTGACAACATGTAAAGAATGGAGCGTGAACAGATTCTTATTCCTCGCCTGAAATATTTCCACGTTTTCCGAATGTCCAGGCTTTTGTATTTTTGGGATACGAAGTCAAGGCTCGTGGAAGAGCGAGAATACAGAAAAGATCAGGACATAACATAACAAAAGGGACAGCAGAAAGAGAAGGTGATGCCAACAGTAGGGCAAAGGGATAAATAGATGGAGATGGGCAAACAAGGGATGAGGGGATGGAGAAGATGGATGCAGGAGCAAATTCTCAGGAAGGAAAAACTGGATATTTACGGGAGGGTAGTTTGTCATATCAGGTGTGGGAGCATACGCCGGAGCAGCGCGACGCTGCGTCCACTTTCCGTCGGTACTCCAGGGGCCTCCGTCTGGCCATCCCCCATGCAGATGCCAGGCCCATCCCCATCTCCTCGAGATGCCGATCAACCTGCTGCAAACACGAGGCACGTGGTCGGCCCATTGGCCTCCTCCACTCACGAGGGTCCCTCGCTGAGAGAATCTGGTGAGCAGGATCAGCGTCAGGAAAACGAGTCACGTGCCCATACAGCCGCAGCTGATGCTCACGGACCATGCAGGTAACAAATCTCATCTGAGTCTCTCAGCAACCGCTCGTTGGACACAAAGTCTGACCAGCTGCAGCCAAGGATTCTCTGAAGAGACCTGGCACTGAAGGAGTTAAGTCTCCGTCTCAGATCCTTGCTCAGAGTCCAAGTCTCACATCCGTAGAGCAAGACTGGAAGGACCAAGGACTTAAAGACTCAGACTTTCGTCCTTCTGCAGAGGTTCCGAGGGCGCCACTCCCCACCACACACACACCAGGACCACCACACGTTCGGACGATGTCGCTCGCCATCTCGGATCGTTGTTTCCTCACAGACATGTTTGGAAAACCGACAAACTTTTGAATCTTGGAGCCACAACTCGTGTAAACCTGAACAATGGACGTGAGGGACGTGGTGGGAAATTCCAGTCACGTGACGGTCGTAGTTAAACAGGGGGAATCGAACATCCGACGGGAATCTTCTTCACATTAAAATAATTCACAGCAAAAGAGATGCGAAGAGCTGAAGAACTGATGACGGATAAAAATGTGTTAAAAAAAACGAACAAATACGAATCGAGTCTTCTTCCGACATTCGCTTTTAGATTTCCTGACACGTCGAACATGTTTAACACACGTCGTTGAAACTGTGATTTTAAATGAATTATCGCCACGGGTTGTCATCATCACCTTGGCGCCGATTTGGTATGTGAACCTGTATGTGAACAATCTCCCTCATTCTGCAGATCTCCGCGAGTCCACGTATGAGGGAAAAACATCTGAGGTAAATTTTAAAAAAACATGAGGTAAATTTTTAAAAACATCTGAGGTAAATTAAAAAAAACATCTGAGGAAAATTTTTAAAAAACCTAAATTAAAAAAACATCTGAGGTAAATTTTAAAAAACGTCTGAGGTGAATTTTAAAAAACATCTGAGGTAAATTAAAAAAAAAACATCTGAGGTAAATTTTTAAAAACATGAGGAAAATTTTAAAAAACGTCTGAGGTAAATAAAAAAAAAAATCTGAGGTAAATTTTAAAAAACGTCTGAAGTAAATTAAAAAAAAAACAGGAAAATAAAAAAAACATCTGAGGTAAATTTTAAAAAACGTCTGAGGCGAATTTTAAAAAAACGTCTGAGGTAAATTTTGAAAAACATCTGAGGTAAATTTAAAAAAAGTAAATTTTTTTGAAATCAGGTAAATTAAAAAAAAACATCTGAGGTAAATAAAAAAACCATCTGAGGTAAATTTTTTAAAACATCTGAGGTAAATTTAAAAAAAAACATCTGAGGTACATTTTAAAAAACGCCTGAGGTAAATTAAAAAAAACGTCTGAGGTAAATTTTAAAAAAACAGGTAAATAAAAAACATCTGAGGTAAATTTTAAAAAACATCTGAGGTAAATTTAAAAAAACATGAGGAAAATTAAAAAAAAAACATCTGAGGTAAATTTAAAAAAACGTGAGGTAAATTTGAAAAAAACGTCAGGAAAATTTTAAAAAACGTCTGAGGTAAATTTTGAAAAACATCTGAGGTAAATTTTAAAAAACGTCTGAGGTAAATTTTTTAAAACGTCTGAGGTAAATTTTAAAAAGTGTGGTATGACGTGTCACATCAGCCATACTGAGGGAAACCTCATCATCAGTAAGTGTGTTTTGAACGGAGAGGAGCAACTGTTCATCACATGCAGAGTGGACGAGCTCAACGTTACGATGCTCTCCAGGAGTAAAGGTGCGCTGAGCAGACCGCCAGCATCGTCTACGATCATACTTTTCAAGAGGAGAAGCATCCCCAGCGTCCTCTGGCCCTGACACGCAAGTTCGGACACGGTCATCCTGAGTCTTGAGCTTTATCTCGAGGAAATTGTCACCCGTCCTGTGGGGAAAAACACGCTGGAGAGGTCCTGTCGTGTCGTTAAGACGGAAGCTGCAGGTTGAGAACAAACATCCCTCTGCTTTTGGGATGGTTTTTGTCCCTTTAGGCAGGACAGAGTCAATGGCAGTGGAAGTGCGACCAGGCCCTCGCACACAGGGGGCATCCAGGGGAATCGGACCGTTCGCGCTTACCCCGGAGTCGTTCGATCACGCTCTTGTGAACAATGGGCTTCCGACACATCGCCATGGTAACACACCAATTTACATTCAGGTTCACTCAGACCAACTGAGTGATCAGTAAGTTGTTTGATGCCAGTTTCACCTGAAGACGAGCGCACTTTACCACAGGAAACAAGTTCATCAACCATGTCAGGATTGTTTGTCAGTCTCTTGCTTGAGGTTGCGCCCTCATTGCGGATGACACACACAAACACACACACGGTTCTTTTCAGACATGACCGCTCGATGGTCCTAATCGTGGTCGGAGCAGCTCAACTTCCCACCTGAAAGCACACACAACAGAAACACATGAACATTGTTCACAATATTGCTCAAAGTGACCTTATCTCATCACAGATCAGTCTGATCACAAAATTAACTTCACCATTCGTTTTCTCGTGCCCTGAAACCCCGAGAAAGAGTTACGACATGACTGTGTTTATGGCTTCCCCACGAGGGGGGGTCGAGGGATCGGAAAATTTGAACCCCATCATTTTCCAGTAGCTGGACTTCAAATCAACCCAAGACAGCAAAAAAAAACAAATCAATTTTAGCACAAAAATCCTCCGGGAGCTGTTTCAGTGACTCTTCATGACCACAGCAGGAGGTGAATAAGAAAAACTAGTTCCCAGAGATAAACACGCGCGCGGTCTTTTCACCCCCCACGTCCGCCTTCAAGAAATAATCCCTCACAAAAAGGGGGATTGGGGAGAAATAATCGCACGTTATTCTCTAATATCGCACTCTACGTGTACAATAACACTTAATTTAATCGTAATCGGACGAAAAAGAAAATCACAATGATGATGGTTGCATAATTAGCACAAAAAAAAAAGAATGAACGAAAGGATTTGAACGAGAGAGTGGGCGTGGCTTGACCTCGCCCGGTGGGGGTTCCGGGAGGGAGTGAGCGGACGCGTGACGTCACTTCCTCTTCTGGGCAGTCGTGAGCAACGTTCCCAGAAACGGCGGTGGCTCGTCGAGGAAGACTCCACTCGATTGGTCGGCACACGACGAGCTTCCCTGTGAGCACAGACCGGCGGCGTGACGTCATGTCCGCTCAGCAAAGCGACGACTCGTTCATCCGTTTATATTGGGATGAGCTCAGCAGCGGCCTGCTCGAGGAGGTGCGTGCTCCTCCTAACACCTCGTTATTCAGACGAAGTGAGGGAATTCTGCGTACCTCGTACAGTATGGAGGTGGAATCATCTCGAGTCGCCTTTAAAATGGTTTGAATGCATTTCCCACCCGTTCGCCGGTGGTCCGCAGGTGTGTTCGTTCGACGAGAAGGTCACGTGTCCAGGTGTTGCCTTCACACGAAGCTCTTTTATTGACACCAAGTGCTGTAAACCCTCTGGAGGTAACCACTTAACCGTGTGGTTAACCTTCGCTTGGCACTTTACTGGACGCTTGTTGAAGTGGTTGAACACAATGGTTTGACCGCGACACCTTACCTGCATTGTCACGTGGTTATAAATGGGACCAAGCTGGCTGGTAGGATGGCCGAGGGGCGGGGGTGCTCATCTCCAGCCTGGGTTTCAATCCCGCCACAGGTAGAGACTCTCACCTGGTGTTCCGCTGGCAGGCCGAGGCATCGGTGTGTGTGCCGTCCTCAGGGTGGACGTTGAGCCGGGCGTCCCGTCCGTCGCATTGCTTGGTGGATGGTAAAGACCCCACGGTGTCCTTCGCGGACGAGAGGCGAGCTTTCAAACAAATCCCAAATTCCTGCTCAAACCAATAGGGGGCACTGCATCAGCGGCACAGCTCAGCCGTTCCACAAATGACGCTGTGCGTAGCCATGATACCCCATTAACCCCCCTCTCCAAGCCCACCACCTTTTGTACCGTTTCGTCCTGATCCGTTCTATGTCCTAAGTCCTCCATGAGCCTCGACTTTGTTTCCAAAAAAAAAAAATCGTGCTTGAGGCCGAAATGGAGATTTGAGCTCAAATTGTGGTGGAGATGGACCCGTTGATCATGGATGAGTGTTAGTAGGTCATAAAGAAATCCGGATTGTGTTCTGAACATCAAGAACCATGGGCTTAAGATACAAACACCAAACAGGTACTTCGTGATGATCCTCTCAGGTGAGCTTCGTGATGATCCTCTCAGGTGAGCTTCGTGATGATCCTCTCAGGTGAGCTTCGTAATTTGGTTTGGCTTCCAATCGTCTGTCTCCATGGACCCGGAGAGTGGGGAGCTGGTCCCTCCTACCCTCTCCACCATCCTCCTCCAATGGCATGTGATCAGTTAAATATTTATATATATATATATATATATATATATATATATATATATATATATATATATATATATATACATATATATTTTCATGTATGTGTATGTAAACATTAACTTTTCTTTTTCAAAATACCAGTTACATACCTGTGCAGTGTACACCTCCTCGTACACCTGAAGAGTCAGGAAAACGTTTCTTTCAGGAATATAAATGTGACGAAGATGAGGAATTCTCCAACAAGGAGTACGGGTACATCAACGACCCGCCCGCTCCCGGATCACTGGGAGGCGGCAGCTCCTCGCACGCCTTGTCACGTGACTCGGCTACCTTGAGCGGTGAGACCCGTCGGTCCACGATTGGTCGTGTCGACGTTGCTTTCAATGTTGTTATCCTGCGCACGCGAAGCGAAATGCGGGATGAAGCAATGCATTCAAATCTGTCTGTCTGTCTGTCTGGTGTCCGAATTCATCCCGATCTGACCCGCGAGCGCAGAGAGGAGTGAGATAATTTATTTACACCGTCTGCCTGCCCGGCAGTTACACAAAATTTAAAATCATGTGCAAGACGCTGGCGTATAAGACACTGGATCAACGGCGGTAAACTTCCTGAATTAATTAATTTAAAATCTTTATTTAATTTAAATTTATTTATTATATGTACTTCAACACCGTGGAACACAAATCGCCTTTTTTATCACTTTCAAAACAATTCTGTGAAGCAGTACTTGGACATGTTAGATAAGGCGGCGGTTAAGACAATGAATCAATGGAGGTAAACTTCCGGAATTTTTTGATACAACCTTTAAAATCTTTATTTCATTTAAATTTATTTATGTACTTCAACACCGTGGAACACAAATCGCCTTTTTTAGCACTTTCGAAACAATTCTGTTCAGCAGTACTTGGACGTGTTAGATAAGGCGGTGGATAAGACAATGAATCAATGGAGGTAAACTTCCGGAATTTTTTGATACAACCTTTAAAATCTTTATTTCATTTAAATTTATTTATGTACTTCAACACCGTGGAACACAAATCGCCTTTTTAGCATTTTCTAAACAATTCTGTTAAGCAGTACTTGGACGTGTTAGATAAGGCGGTGGATAAGACAATGAATCAATGGAGGTAAACTTCCGGAATTTTTTGATGCAACCTTTAAAATCTTTATTTCATTTAAATTTATTTATGTACTTCAACACCGTGGAACACAAATCGCCTTTTTAGCACTTTCAAAACAATTCTGTGAAGCAGTACTTGGACGTGTTAGATAAGGCGGCGGGTAAGACAATGAATCAATGGAGGTAAACTTCCGGAATTTTTTGATACAACCTTTAAAATCTTTATTTCATTTAAATTTATTTATGTACTTCAACACCGTGGAACACAAATCGCCTTTTTAGCATTTTCAAAACAATTCTGTGAAGCAGTACTTGGACATGTTAGATAAGGCGGCGGGTAAGACAATGAATCAATGGAGGTAAACTTCCGGAATTTTTGAATACCACCTTTAAAATCTTTATTTCATTTAAATTTATTTATGTACTTCAACACCGTGGAACACAAATCGCCTTTTTAGCATTTTCTAAACAATTCTGTTCAGCAGTACTTGGACGTGTTAGATAAGGCGGTGGATAAGACAATGAATCAATGGAGGTAAACTTCCGGAATTTTTTAATACCACCTTTAAAATCTTTATTTTATTTCAGTTCAATTATATACTTGAACACGACGCTGTACATACAGGGTGTTCTCTGAACCTTCTAGTTCGTTTCTTCGAACAGCGAACATGGACGAACGTTATGTTTTCACCCCTGTCCGTCTGTCTGTCTGTCCGTCTGTCTGTGAACATGATATCTCAAATGGTTGGACACGGATTTGGATAAATTTTGAGGACAGGTTGGGTGCGTGGCAAGGACGAATTGATTTGATTTCGGTGAACATCCAAATCCGGATCCGGATCCGAGAATTATTTAATTTTCAAGTTATTCTTCGCCATTGTGTGATCCGGCTAAAACGTCATGAAGCACGACATCTCAAAAACTTATGGACGGATTCGGCCGAAAATCGGTGGATGAGTTGGTACAGTAACATGTTTCATGTCCGCATGGAGATCCAGTCTATCAGTGGTCACAAAACGGAACCTGTTCAACCTGGCGGAGGGGTGTGCTCTACCTTGCCCTCCAGTTTTAATTTGTTTTTTTTTAAAATTTATTCTCTTTGTTTTTTTGGAGGGGTTACGAGTGATCGAAACATTTTTTAAATTGTATCACAACCTTGCAATGTCATTTCCTTTGCAGCCCTATCCGGCCTGCATCCTGTTCAAGCCATGCAGGGTCCACCGTCATGGCACCAACCCCTCCTCCCACGTACAAGCACACCACCGGAAGCCTCCACAGAACATCTTACATCGGATTTTGGTGTGACATCTTCAGCAGTTGAAAAAATTTGGGCATGTCACTCAAGCGGTTCTGCAGGGACTATTTCTGACTGGACGGAGCATTTTGGCAGCTTGTTCGGAGGTCTAGGTGCCAGCACGGAGTTGGGTCCAATGTTCGGTGGAGGTCAACACGGAATATCAGCTGAGATGGAAGAGCTGGGAACGGAATTAGCAAGGATGTGTGAAATGGAGGGTTGTACTTGTGCAGACTCGGGCTCCACGATCCCTGCTGACTCGGACATGAGTGACTTCAGCTCCGGCTCCAAGGCCTTCGGAGACTCAAATGTAAGTTTGAACTTTTCCAAATCTGTCCACCAGCCGGTTTGCTTTGAGTCCTGTTGTTGTATGTTTTAAAACTTTTTATTTTTGGGATATCCTGTCGAGGCTCGTGGAAGAGGTATCCTCAAATGTTGATTACTACCTTTTTGTAATTTGTTCGGACTTTCCAGTCCAGCTCAGGTTACATGCTGCAGACAGGTTTCCATCCTCGTTTTCTGTCCTCATCTTTGTCCTCCTCCTCCACCCCAAAAATGTTCTTTAAATCTTACAGATGTCTTTTGTGTTAATCCTTGTACCCCACTTCCCTTACCTCTTTGCACATTGTTGTTCATCATTCTTGTTCCACATATTCTGGATCCTCCCTTAACTCCATCTTTGCACTCTGCTCACCTTCCTCCCTCGAATTGCTCTGAACCCCAACAGCTGTGTTATTTTTATAATCTGGTCTCTGTGCTATACCGAGTGCCGTTCTAGTTGTAGTTATGTTAACATTAATTGGATGTATTTCCTTGTATATGACTGTATTTTTCGCACTCCCTGCAGCCCGGCCTCCATGTCCCGGATACATACTCTCCGGCACGCTTCTCTCCACTTACTGCCTCGAGTCGTAACCCTTGCCCGAGCCAGACGCAAGTCGCTCGTACGAAGCAAGCAAGACAGAGAGACACATCGCCTGGATTTGAACGAGGAAGTTGGCTCGGAAGAAGTGCAAGGCACCCTCTGGAGACAGTAAGGTATCCTCGGGGTCCATTCTGTAAACCACAAGCACCACCATCAACACCGCAAGCAGAGTCTAGCAGCATTGGTAATCAGCCACAACCCCATCAAGCTCCAGTTGGTACGCATCTTTTTGGACCACCTGTCTGTTCTAATCCCTGGGGAAGTGCTTGGACTTTTTGTTCGTTGTGGTTCGAATTGAGAATGGGATGTGGAATTGTAATCGTGATTGATGAAAGTGTTTCAACGTCGTGGAGAGAGAGTGTTTGTGTGGATGTGAACTTTTACCACCTCCAAACAGTCAGAGATGAATCGATGTGGACGTGGTGGGGCGAGCTTCCACGATATATCTACAACAACCCTGTCTTCTCCACAAAAGTCTTCCTCTGCGGAATTGCCGACAGCGTCACTGAGGGTAATGGCTTTTCCTGCTGTTCTTCCTTCTCCCTCGCCTTCCCCATTTATTCGAACGAGGATCTGTAGTGACGGTGTCGGTGTTAACATCAGCACCGAATAATGTTAAGTTTATGATCCAATGTTTGTGGCTTACCTGTAGCTTTGATGTTCATGGAGAATCTGTTTTTCCACGAAGCTGTTTATCTCAGTGTTAAACATGTCCCTTGTGAGCAGAATCCTCACTCGACCAGTCTCACTCTTGCGTCCCCAGGTCATCACATTTTTAAATCCCCATGACACAACACAAATAGTTATTGTTGTAATACATACACATTCATTGTTATAAGCACAACAGGTTTGACACGTGACTTGAAGGTTTGCTCAACAACTCCATGTACAGTAGCTCAACCTGTATGTGTCCTTTTAATCTGATAACTTTTTTTGTGTTTTTTGTTTTGTTTGTTTAGCCAACCTGTTGGATGCATTTCACGCTTTTGGCATCGTATCGGTGGAGTGGCCGGTAAAGAGGAGCAGGCACACATGGAGCAACATGAAAGGTATGGTAACTGGAGAAAACCACTGCAACGTCACGTGCACACTTTTCACTTTGGGGATTATTTTTTATTTTTTTTCACTCAACTGGGTCGAAGGTTCATGGGGGAGCTGGAACGATAAGTCACACAAAACACACGCACACGCCGCTGGAATTAAGAAAATTAAATTAATGCAGTTCCAAGATCTCAAAAATGAAAGCCGAAGAACGTGGAAAGAATTGGAGGCTCCTGCAGGAGCGAGAACAGAGAACCGACCAGGACAGAACAGAACGAAAAGAACAGGAGAAAGACGGGGTGGGGGAACGTACCAACAGCAGGGGTAAGGGACAAAATGGAGGGAGACTTCGAGAAACAAGAAAAGTGGGGAAGAATGAGGGCTCTGGGAGGACACATTGGGTGAACAAGATGGATACATCAGCAAATTCTCAATGCCAGAAATGGAAGGAAAGACTTAAACCCAGGAAGAGGTGAACTTGGGGAGGGTTAATGAGGGTAGAGAAGATCATGGTTGTGGATGCGGGACGATGGGTACAGAAACAAACTCAGGAAGGAAAGAGGTTGTCTTGGGGATGCTGTGGCTGGGGGAAAAGGTGGGGGCATTAGCGGCGGCATAAAAGATCATGGTTTCCGATGGGGGATGATCTCAGGTGGTGGTGAACTGCTGTCTTGGAGATCTGGAAGGAAGAATGAGATTGAAGAGAATGTGGAAGATGCTTCCACAGGCGGGAGAAAAGAGGAACGAATGAGTGAAGCTGAGCGATGAGTATGGATTTTTTGAGTTTCACCAGAATGGGGTCACTGGAAAACCGCGTGTGCCCTGCAGAAACCTGGGGTGGGGGGGTGGCAGCACAGAAATTGCAGACGGTGTATGACCAGAAAGGAGACGGTGGAAGATCGAGACCACCGACCTGTCTACGATGGTGAAGTGATAGACCCATAGACTCAGCTTCATTGCCGTACATTCCAATGATCTTGAAGGCTGAGCAAGGTGTGAGGCACGGGAGCCAGCTCGGAGGGGAGACCAGTACTCCATCAAACTGTGGATCAAGGTCTTGTCGCTCGATAGGCGTCCAGGTGTGCCGAGGAAGGACTTTGTACGACGGAGGATGCCCAGTTGGCGGCTGGCTTTGGAGTCCAACTTTGAAATGTGGTTTGTCCAAGAAAGATCATGGCTGACGGTGAGACCCAGGAGTTTCAGTGACTGAACCTCCCCAAGAGAACCTTTATGAACATTTTCCCATTGTTCTTTGAACTCGGTGGAAAGGTGTGTTGGTTTTTTTTATTTCAAATTTTAAACTTTTATTCCTGCTTTCACCCAAATCATTTTATTTGGAAGACTCATCATCTGACACCGGTTGTGCGTAATAAACGAGGCTATCAAGGTGTCTTTTCAGTTATTACCTCATTGGAAATGAATCAAGTTAATAACTTTGTGAATCACGGGGATGGTCACGTGGTGTGCGTCACTGTGTTGTGCTGGTGTTGGTTGTGGAGAAAGTGATGTGTAACAATGTTGTTGTGTGCTGTGTGTAGGACATGCGTATTTGCTGTTCAAGTCGGAATCAGGTGTCGAAGCATTGCTCCGAGCTTGCAGATGTTCTGCTGACAATGATTGTGGTACATTGTTCATATATAAGCTGACCATGGAGTCTGAAGATGATGTGTGTTCCAGAGAGGTACATTTTACATTTCATCATAACAAGTAAAAAACACATAAAGTGTCACAGCCCCTGTTGTTTCCGTAATTTTGCTGGACGGAGTTAAAGGGCAAGCCCATACTCATGTACACCTAAAATGTCTGCCATTCCACCAGTTGGCCATCTTTGATGAGATCGCAAAATAAAGTGAGGCACACATGTACGTCATCATGTGCTGTGCTTGTGTCAAGTTTGAACAGAATCGGACCATGCTTGTCTGGGAAATGGTTGGGGACACATTTAAGTAACAAAATGGCCGCCGGTCGGCCATCTTAGATCTGATGTCGAAAAAAAAAAAGATGGTGTGCATATGTAAGCCATCATTCGTTATAGGTGTGCCAAGTTTGAACAACATCGGTAAATGCACGTCCAAGAAATGGTGAAAAACAATCAATCGACCATTTGATGGAGTGATGGTTTGGGTTCTTCTCCACATCCTCTTCACTCTTGTCTCGCCTTCATGTTTGCACAGGTGAAGGTGATCCCCTGGATCGTGGCAGACACGAGCATTGGTTTGTATCCTTGGGATCGCGGGGATCCTGGACTGAACGTGTTTGTGGGGAAACTGCACGGCTTGATAACAGCATGGGGACTCGCCAGTGTGCTCAACACCATCTTCGGGGGAGTCGTTTACGTGCGCATCCACGTCGACAAACATCGATACCCAATCGGTGCGTGCACACCTGAGCTGTTTTACCTGCACGCAGCTGGAGTGGAACAAATAATGGGTGCTGGGAGCAAACCCTCGGGTTAACCAGGTCCACTCTTAGTTTATTCCAGGGAAACTTAGTTCGAGCCTTGAGATTTCTCCACTGGAAGATGATACTCCATCACGACTGCAGGTGATGGATAGGTGGAGTTCAAATCCCGGGAAAGGAAGCAGTTTTGCACAATCTGGATTCGAAGTTTCTGGAAACCAACGTAGTCTAAAATAAAATAAAAAAATAAAAAAAAACGATCGTCACCTCATATTTTGGTCCGATGAAATTGTCAGGTCAGGCCAGATGAGATCTGTGACTTGCTGCAGGTATCACGACCAATCAAAATTTCCGCTCACAGGCCACGCCCACGTCCTTGTTTCTCTCGACTGTACCTGGTAATGTGTTCTATGAATCTCTCTCGTTGTTGGTGTTGTTGTGTTGCAGGGGCAGCTTCTGTGGTATTTGGAAACCGCATGAGTTACATGAAGGCGGTTGTGTCTGAATTTGTGGTAATAAGAACTCGAAGGTTCTACAGAAAGGTTTGTTTGTTAAAAATTTCCATTGAGCTGAAAGCAAATGTTGATTGGATTTGATTATTATTATTTGTTGTTGTTGTTGTTGTTGTTGTTGTTACCTCTGCAACCGAAGGTGTGCGGAGGTGATGTTTTCACCGCTTTCTGTTTGTCTGTCTGTCTGTGAACAGGAAATCTCAAAAAGTTGTGGACGGATTGGGACGAAACAAATTTTTAAAGTGATTCTTCTCCATTTAAAGAAAGGGCCAACAACCATATATGGGGATGATATTTCAAAAAGTTGTGGACGAGTTATGACAAAATGAGGTGGAAGAGTTATTCAGGTGGACAAGAACAAGGCGATTCGATTTTTGTTAATGTCCAGATTCAGATCCAACCCATCAGTGGGATGGAAATCCAAGGTCGAGGCTCGTGGAAAAGCAATGACACAGAACAAATCAGGACACAACGTAACAAAGGGAACAGCAGGAGAAAAGGGGAAACGCCGACAGCAGGGTGGAGGGAAATGGAGAGAGATGGATAAAAATGGATGCGGGTAACGATGAGGGGCAAGGGAGAATGCAAAGGGAGGGGAGGGGGTGGTTTAACGTGTGTAGAAAAGATCATGATTTTGGAAGGAGGTGGTTGAGATGGTGGTGAACAGCTGGAGCGATGGAAGATGACCGATGATAAATGACAAGGTAAAAAGGGCACAGAGAGGAAGTGCAAGAGCAGCAGAGCAGGATTTTTTTTCAACACGTGAGCTGATGCCATCCGGTCCAGTTGCAGAGTCGAGGGTTGCCAGAATCTTCTCCACCTTTTCAGGTGCAATACACACAGAGTTCAGAACCGGTTGGGTGTGACTAAGAAGGGTTGGTACAGAGAAATCGAGCGGTTATCGACATAAGATTTTGAAGCAAACACAGAATTGAGACATTCAGCCTTCTTACGAGCGGAGTCGGCTGTGGTGCCATTTGAAGAAAGGGAAGGGATGGAAGGTGAACATGCACCAGAGACAGGCTTAACAAGGCACCACCAGGTTTTGGAGGAGGGAGAAAAGTTTGAAAGTTCATTATTGAGGATGAACAGATGTTGTTTTCTGGCTCTCGAGGAAGAGAATGCAAGTTTGTTTAAAGGGTTCAGAGGACCAAGAGTGGGAGGATGGGTAAGATAGTTGGAGACGAGATGGGATGAATCCTCGCAGAACAGAGAGCAGGTTTGTGTGGAGGCATTCCCGGGTGAGTTAATGTTAGCCGCGGTGGATATGGGAGACCAGTTTGCTTGAGTGAACTACCAGATTCGCCGGCGTATGGGCTGTTCTCTGAGAATGGCCAGAGAGATGTTGACCTTTACAAGCATATGATCAGATGAGCCAATTGAGGTCGAGGACGACCAAGATACATTTGCGGGCAAGTTAGTCATCACCGAGTCCAGAAGGAAGGATTTGCCATTGGGAGAAATCCAGGTGGGAAACTTCACAGATTGTGTCAGTCCCATGGAGTCACAGAAGTCCTTTGTTGACGTGCCACGGCAGCTGAGAGAGGTACCAACACCCAGCCAATTAGCACGGTGACAATTTCGGTCAACACATATGAGGACCTGTTTGTCAGGTCAGGTTCGATCTGTGACCTGCTACAGGTACCATGTAAACCTGTACTAACCTGTTCCATGGTCGGGTTGTCGGCGACTAAACCGTCTCCCCCACCAGGTTTTCTGGTGAGGAGGGTGTTTGGATATGGACACCCAGCAGGATTAAAAACAAAACCTGTCAAAGGGCGGAGGAGCTCCTTGTGAGCCAACGGCCATCCATATCTAGTGCCCAACTGTGTCTGCGGACGTCCTCCTGCAGTTGGGTTACTTCTTATTTGGAGGTTGGTGGCAGGATTTGCACTCCAGCCACCGTAAAACGCTTCATTCCGCAAAACGCAAAAACGCAAAAAAATCTGAAAACCCACTCCGTGGGAAGTACCTCCTGTGCAGCTTCCCTTCGCAGGGCAGCTCACCGGATGATGGGATTGGGGGCAAAGCCTTCGGGACCCCCAATCTTTGATAGGAGGGAAACCACGGGGTAACATCCCTGGGTCAGATTGCGGGAGAGTGTGTCGGAGTGGTGCTGAGGTGTCGTCCACCAGACGGCGGTCTCCTTGGGTTAACCTGAGGCGGTCCCTTCGGTGGGTGCCTGGAATGTCCTATCCCTAAGAGAGGATGATCACCTGTCTCTGTTATCATCTGAGCTCAAGCGTTTGGACATCGGGATTGCAGCTCTCTCTGAGGTTCGGAGACCGGATTGCGGCGAGATAATGGTGGGTGGTTACACCTACTATTGGTCTGGTCGCTCTGATGGTTACCATACCCAAGGAGTTGCTGTAGCTGTGTCCAATAAGCTGACCCCAATGATAATTGAGGTAACACCGGTCAACGAGCGTATTATGAGATTAAGGATTCGTCACTCCTTAGGTGTCATTTCCCTGGTCTCTATTTATGCTCCGACTGAGGCGAGAGTGATCTTACCGTGAAGGATGCATTCTACGCCACACTCGAGTCTGTGGTTGATCAGTGCCCCAGACGAGATACACTTCTAGTCTTGGGGGATTTCAATGCATCGACTGGAACTGATAGGGACGGTTATGAGGTGTGTGTTGGTCCCCATGGGTCAGGAACTATGAACCAGAATAGCACTAAGTTCCTTGACTTTGCAAGAAGTCATGGACTTAGGGTGGCTGGTTCATGGTTTCAACGCCCGCAAGCTCATCGCTGGACTTGGTATTCCAACGCTGGCGGTGTGGCAAAGGAGATTGACCATGTCCTCATTGACGGTCGTTGGAGGATGATCCAGAACTGCAGGGTCTACCGGAGTGCTCAGTTCCTCAATACTGACCACAGGCTTGTTGTAGCAACTCTAAAGCTGCACCTTAAATCCTGGAGAATGGTACCATCCCAGCCTAGGCTGGATGTTGCCAAGCTCAGGGATGAGAGAGTAGCTGAGGAGTTTGCGAACAGGCTGAGTGGACACTTGGGGGGTCTGGGTGCTTTGGGGGGTCCTGAAGAGTTGTGGAGCACCTTCAAGACCACCGTCCTTGATGTTGCCGGTGGATGCCTTGGAGTTCACCACAGGGCAAAGAAGAATTTTGTCTCTCAAGGGACACTGGATACCATTGACCAGAGTCGCAGGGCCAGGCTGAATGGCAGAGCTGAGCTGTTCAGGGAGCTGAGGCGTAAAACTGTACGTGCACTGAGGGTGGACAAGGAGGCCTATGTGCGAGGAATCTGTGAGGGGTAGAGCATCACCTGTGGACAGGTGATTCTCGTCCCGCTTACAGGGGTCGCGCATTACGTTCATCCAAGCCCATCCCTCGGAGCACTGCAGTTCAGGCAGAGAGTGGTAGGCTCTTGACAGAGGTCTGAAGTGAAGGCTCGCTGGGCCGGTTACTTTGAGCGGTTGTACCAGGCTGATCCCCCAGCTGTCGAGTTGGACGTCAAGGGTGTTACAATCCCTGTTGCTGACCCTCGAATCAACTGTGGTCCACCATCGCTTGTGGAAACACGGGCTGCGGTGAACCAGTTGAAACGGGGCAAAGCTCCAGGGATCTGTGGCATCCATGCTGAACTTCTCAAGGCTGGTGGAAATGCTGCACTCGCGTCGTTGCATGCAGTTTTGTGCTCTGCCTGGAACACAGGCATCATCCCAACTGACTGGAAGAGGGGCCTTGTTGTCCCTCTCTGGAAAGGAAGGGTGATCGCCAAGACTGCAACAACTACCGAGGGGTGACGCTGCTCTCAGTGCCGGGCAAGGTCTTTGCTCGGATAATTCTTGATAGGGTTCGCCACCATCTGCTTGAGCACCAGCGTCCAGAGCAGTCAGGCTTTACACCAAAGAGGTCAACGATTGACCGTATCCTTGCTCTTCGTGTCCTCACTGAACGCAGACGAGAGTTTCGGCAGGGCTGCTTGCAGCCTATGTTGATCTCTGTAAAGCGTTCGATTCAGTGAATCGGGATGTCCTCTGGAGGATTCTTGGTCTTCGTGGGGTGCCACCGAAACTGATCGATCTGATGTCTGAACTCTACTCTGGTACTGAGAGTGCTGTGAAGTGTGGTGGTACCGCCTCTGACTTATTTCCAGTTGTTACTGGAGTTCGTCAGGGATGTGTACTTGCCCCCACACTTTTCAGCACTTGTATGGACTGGATTTTTGGGAGGATGTCGGAGAGATCAAGTTGCGGTGCATCGTTTGGCAATGTCAAGATCTCGGACCTTGATTTTGCAGATGATGCAGTCATCTTTGCGGAGACTTTAGACATCCTCTTGGGGGCCCTCGAGGTGCTGAATGAGGAGTCGGAGCCGTTGGGATTACGGATTTCTTGGGTCAAAACAAAGATCCAGGCTTTCGGTGACATCTTGGATGCTGCTGTCCTGTCTGTGTCTGTTTGTGGTGAGGATGTTGAGGTCGTGGATAGATTCACTTACCTTGGCAGTGATATTCATGTCTCCGCAGGTTGTGAGCCGGAGGTCAATAGGCGTCTGGGTCGGGCCTGGGGGGTCATGGATTCACTGGATCATGGGGTGTGGCGCTGCCGGTACCTGTGCGGGAGGACGAAAGTCCGAGTCTTCAGGTCCTTGGTACTTCCAGTCTTGCTCTATGGGTGCGAGACTTGGACTTTGACCAAGGATCTGAGACGGAGACTTAATTCCTTTGGTACCAGGTCTCTTCGGAGAATCCTTGGCTATCGCTGGTCGGATTTTGTGTCCAACGAGCGGTTGCTGAGAGAGACTCGGATGGGATTTGTTACCTGCATAGTCCGTGAGCGTCAGCTGCGGCTGTATGGACATGTGGCTCGTTTTCCTGACGCTGATCCTGCTCACCAGATTCTCTCAGCGAGGGAGTCTCATGAGTGGAGGAGGCCAGTGGGCCGACCACGTGCCTCATGGTTGCAGCAGGTTGACCATCATCTCAAGGAGATGGGGATGGGCCTGGCATCTGCCTGGGGGATGGCCAGACGGAGGCCCCTGGAGTACCGGCGGAAAGTGGACGCAGCGACGCGCTGTTCTGGCACATGCTCCCATACCTGACCTGACCTGATATGAGGAAGATAGAGAGTTTGGATGAGTGATTAAATGTTGGTCCATGTCGTCTGAGAGAGATGGAGATGGAGTCATCACTGTTAGGAGGACGGTACAAAACAGACAAACATGAAGTGGGAGTGGAAACAAAGTCGCAGCCAGAGGTACTCCTGGGGTTTGGGAGGTGTAGGAGCAGTACATGGAGAGTGAGAACTGGAGTTTTTGATGTGAAGCACAACTTGGCCGCCAAGATGGGTTCAAGTCCATCAAACTGGAGGAGACAATAGCCAGGAAGAGACACTAAGGAGTCAGTTGTTGGGAGGAAGAGACAACGTCCTGTTGGGAGGAAGGATTCAGTTAAACAGATGATGTCGGGTTTATCGGCAGCAGCCAGGATTGAGAGACCTGTCAGGTTGCAGCAGAGACCTTGGTTGTTTGAGGTCCACACAGTTAGATACAAGGGAAGGGGAGCTGCTGATAGGACGTAGGGATTTGGAAAGGAGCAAGGAGAGGGTGTGGAGTGGGGGAACCCAGGAGGGGTAGAGGTGAAGTTGGGAGGGGCAGGACAAGGTTGAAGTTGAGAGGGGCAGGATGAGGTTGGGGTTGAGAGGGGCAGGATGAGGTTGAAGTTGAGAGGGGCAGGATGAGGTTGAAGTTTAGAGGAAGCAGGATGAGGGAGCAGCAGATTGGGGGGGGGGATGGTGGTGGTGTTCATTTTGTTCATACAGTGCAGTAATTTTTTTTAATTTATCAATAATTGATTTTTGAGGCACCACCTGGACCTTGCAAAGGATGATGGGAGTGAGATTTGCTGATTTTCTTTTTTATTGTTCAAACTGGATCGCATTATTGTGCTTGTGGTTTCAGCATGTTATTGCTGGTAGACACTCGTTTCCTTCAAACAATCTGCATTTCCAATTGTTTAATTTTTAAGCATCTTTGTGGTCACAGATCCAGATCGACCCGTTTCTGGAAAAGAGTTCATTGTGCCAGTCGTGCTTCCTGCGGCATGGAAGCGTGTTCTGTCGAGACATGGTAACGCTTGTTCGTTCTCCTTGCTTCACTCCCACCACCACCACCACTACCCCTCCTCACTTCCCTCCCACCACCACCACCCCTCCTCGCTTCCCTCCCACCACCACCCCTCCTTGCTTCACTCCCCCACCACCACCGCCAACACCAACAGAACCATCCCTAATTGTTTCACTCCCACTACCACCACCCCTCCTTGCTTCACTCCCCCACCACCACCGCCAACACCACCACAACCACCCCTAATTCGTTCACTCCCACTACCACCACCCCTCCTCACTTCCCTCCTCCCACCACCACCCTCCTCGCTTCCCTACCACTACCACCACCCATTCTTGCTTCCCTCCCCCTACTACCACCACCACCCCTCCTCACTTTCCTCCCACCACCACCACTCCTCACTTCCCTCCCACCACCACCCCTGCTCGTTTGTGTGAATTCTTGACGTGACGTCATAATATCCACGGGAAAGGTGTTGTTTTTTAATAATCTGATCATGCACCTGCCTCCCAGCACAACATACAATGTCTGTCTTGTTTCCACCTACCTTGATCACACACCTTCCGGCTTACAGGTATGCTTCAAGTACTTCTGCAAATTCTGCTGGGATGTACAACATGGTACTGAGAACAGGTGTCTCCATCGCCCAGTCATGCTCTTCCATAAAGAACGACACCTGTAGATCTCCATCACCCGGCCTCAGAGCCTCACCCTACGATTGCTAATGTCACCACTTCTTCTTGTTCAAGCCCCAAATTCTTCCCCCTTTCCTTGCGCTCCCTCACATTTCCCCAAATTCCTGGTTGATGTATTTAAGAAGTCTCTGCATCTTGATTTTCCTGAAGAACGTTGTGAATGACGATCCAATGAAAGGTATTTTCATTGATTGTTTCCCATTTTTATTGTGATAATTGTTTCATTGATAATATTTGATAATTGAGTTGCCATTTCCCAATGAACGCGGCTCGTCCTCTTGCCCGTTCTGGTTGTGTTCCATCAGCGATCGGACCTCGCAGGGTCACGTGATGCTTTCAAACGATTGTCCGTTTCTAAAGTTTGAAAAAAAGATCTTGTGGGATTGGGAAAAGGAATTGTTGTTCCCGCTCAGGATCCAGGAATGAAGCACGAGTGGAAGTGTCCATTTATCGATTTAATTGTTTTCCCTGTTGTTTTGATCGACAGCATTTTTGAATGTGGTTATTATTGTTGGAGGAGACAAAGGAGACGAGATTGGGATAAGAATGAGAGAGTGCTGTGAGTGATGAAGTGGGTGAGGAGGTGTTGTGAGATGACAGTTATTATAGTTGTAAAACAAGCGACTTGGTAATCACGTCTCACCAACATTAACTACAAGTTCGAACCAGTAATAATAGGATTTGTAACGAGGCCTTTATCCCACAATTCCCACTCATATGACTCCCATTGCCCCCATTTACCCCACACTCAAACCAGGCTTGATCATGACCTCGAACCCGGGTTTCACTCGAACTCCACAGCTCAAAGACCTTTCCTCTCCCCACAACCCCGGGTTTAAGCCCCAGTCGTGATTTTCGTCAAGGTATTATATTTTACACCCAAATTCGTTGGAGAAGGGTAGCTGTATGAGGGGAGTGTTTGTGAATGTGGAAGAGAGGGTAGCTGTATGAAGGGATGGGGGTGTTTATGAATAATTGGTGGTCTTGAGGATAGCTGTATGAGGGGAGTGTTTGTTAATGGTGGTAGTGATGGTAGCTGTATGAAGGGATGGCGGTGTTTGTGAATAATTGGTGGTCTTGAGGATAGCTGTATGAGGGGAATGTTTGTTAATGGTGGTAGTGATGGTAGCTGTATGAAGGGATGGTGGTGTTTGTGAATGAATGGGGGTAGTGAGGGTAGCCGTATGAAGGGATGGGGGTGTTTGTGAATAATTGGTGGTCTTGAGGATAGCTGTATGAGGGGAATGTTTGTTAATGGTGGTAGTGATGGTAGCTGTATGAAGGGATGGTGGTGTTTGTGAATGAATGGGTGTAGTGAGGGTAGCCGTATGAAGGGATGGGGGTGTTTGTGAATAATTGGTGGTCGTGAGGGTAGCTGTATGAGGGGAGTGTTTGTGAATGGTGGTAGTGATGGTAGCTGTATGAAGGGATGGTGGTGTTTGTGAATAATTGGTGGTCGTGAGGGTAGCTGTATGAGGGGAGTGTTTGTGAATGGTGGTAGTGATGGTAGCTGTATGAAGGGATGGGGGTGTTTGTGAATAATTGGTGGTCGTGAGGGTAGCTGTATGAGGGGAGTGTTTGTGAATGGTGGTAGTGATGGTAGCTGTATGAAGGGATGGTGGTGCTTGTGAATGAATGGGGGTAGTGAGGGTAGCTGTATGAAGGGATAGGGGTGTTTGTGAATGAATGGGGGTAGTGAGGGTAGCCGTATGAAGGGATGGGGGTGTTTGTGAATAATTGGTGGTCGTGAGGGTAGCTGTATGAAGGGATAGGGGTATTTGTGAATGAATGGGGGTAGTGAGGGTAGCCGTATGAAGGGATGGGGGTGTTTGTGAATAATTGGTGGTCGTGAGGGTAGTTGTTTCAAGGGGAGTAGAGTGTTAGATGTTGTAGATGGTAGTTTTTTTTTATTTTTTGATCTGAGACAGCAGTTCTCAATTTGGATGAAAAATCTGCACAGATTGTAGTTTTCCTGCACCTTTTATTGTGCACTACCTGCCACCTGAGTGATTTCCTCACTCACCTGAATCGTAACGGGTGTGTGGGGGGATGAGAGGAACAACACCTTTAGTTTAAGGATTTTATATTGAAACGTTATTTTATCTTTGAATTGTTTTACATTCTTAACCTGTTCATGTTTTACATTTTTAACCCGTTCATGTTTTACATTGTTAACCCGTTCATGTTTTACATTGTTAACCTGTTCATGTTTTACATTTTTAACCTGTTCATGGTTTACACTCTATTAAACTTGCTTATAAATACCTGTTAACCTTTTTTGTGTATCTGTGTCGACATCTTGATTCCTTGTCGATTACCCTTCTGTTCTGTGGTATTCTTTTACATTATCATGGTGAACAGTGAGTTAAAGAGCCTAATTTAGGCCTACAGTGTGGCCTTGCCCTCCTCGGTATGATAACCTTCTCTAAAGCTTGTTACCATAAAGCCATGTACAGGACAGTGTTTGCTCAGCCACAGGTAAGTTAACACTTCTGACCGATTTTGCACGAATTCCAACCAAAGGACACACGTACAATCCACATTCTGGAGTTTCGGAATTGAATAAAGATCCTTGGTGATCATCCCAGACTTCAGGGACTCTAGACTCTCGAGGTTTGCACATTGGTCTCTTCACCATCTAGCTTGAGCTTGAATCTTGACTTGAATCGCACAGACGAAGGAAAAGGTCATGGGGGCACAGGCTGTGGAAAGGTGGGCGAGGGGGGGGAAGGGGGGACATGTTCTCGCTATCTACTCAGTCTTCTGGATCCTGAGCGATGGAAGTGTTGGAGTTGTCACCTTTTGATAAATGTTGTACCGTTGGTAGTCGTAGCCAATCGTTGGTCGGTTAACAGCATTTTAATTTATTTTTTCACTTTCCCAGATTTAAAAACAATTAAAGAAACCAAGTGAGAAATGACTGCACTATGGTCACAACCTGGAACGCAAAAACACAAACCAGGCAGTGTGTAATCAGCAGAGGCCTCCAGGCCTTATGTGTTCGGTACACCAGAAAACCAAGACGGTGGCCATATAATATCGGCTGGGTGTCATTGTGGGTGTTGTCAAGGGACAGATGTGGGTGTTGTCAAGGGACAGATGTGGGTGTTGTCAAGGGACAGATGTGGGTGTTGTCAAGGGACAGATGTGGGTGCGGTCCGGCAGCTCTCTGATCAATGGGAGCACATTCCAAATATCGACCACAATTCCACCAGCAAGAACCCAACAACAGCAACGAGTCACAGGTAAAAACATTTTCTCATCAATGTGCTTCAAACGTCATGAATCTTCTCCCCACGTGACCCAACAGCGAAGCTTTCTTTGTTGGCTGAAAGAGAGCTGGTTCGTTTCTTGTCTCCTGCTCATCGACCGTTTACATTTGAAGTTTCCAGTTGTTCAATCGTTTCACAGTGGATCTGGTGCTCGATGAGCTTGGATTGTTATGTCAACGTGTTTGGATCTTAGTGTGTTTTTTTTTTAAGGTGGAAGTTGTTTTTAAGTGGATAAAGGTCCAAACGTCCTTTCAACAGGAGAGTAACCCTGAACCGGGGTCAGAGATAAAGGAAGGAGGTGGAGAATTCATCAAGCTGAAGGTGATTGGACAGGGACGACTTTCTTTAATTGGAATGAAAAAGTTTTAATGGACGTTAGTGGGGGTGGGAGTTGTGATGAGGGGGAGGGGTGTGGGGGGTGATGGTGCGTCTGGGGGAAGGGTTCATGGGGGTGATGGTGGGTCTGGGGTAGGGGAGATGGTGAGTCTGGGGGAGGGTGTGTGGGGTGATAGTGGGTCTGGGGGTGGGGTGTGGGATGATGGTGGGTCGGGGGGAGGGGGTATGGGGGTGATGGGGAGTGTGGGCGTGGGATGTTGGTGGCTCTGGTGGAGGGTGTGTGGGGTTATAGTGGATCTGGGGGAGGGGTGAATGGGGGTGATCGTGGGTTTGGGGGAGGGGTGTGGGATGATGGTGGGTCTGGGGTAGGGGAGATGGTGAGTCTGGGGGAGGGTGTGTGGGGTGATAGTGGGTCTGGGGGAGGGGTGTGGGATGATGTTGGGTCTGGGGGAGGGGGTGTGGGGGTGATGGTGGGTCTGGGGGTGGGATGTTGGTGGCTCTGGTGGAGGGTGTGTGGGGTTATAGTGGATCTGGGGGAGGGGTGAATGGGGGTGATCGTGGGTCTGGGGGAGGGGTGTGGGTTGATGGTGGGTCTGGTGGAGGGTGTGTGAGTGATGGTGAGTCTGGGGGTGGGATGTTAGTGGGTCTGGTGGAGGGTGTGTGGGGTGATAGTGGGTCTGGGGGAGGGGAAAGTGGGGTGAATGGGAGTTCTGTGGAACGGGTACTTTTGCCCACTTTTCCCGTTGTGGTGGAAAAACTCAGCCCAGACGAGTTTTCCCGTTTAGTTGAATTCATTAATTGTTTTAATGTTCGCCTGGGAAAAGATTTCGGATAAACGTCGCTCCGAATCCAAACATCCAGTCCGGATTTTGTTACTCGCCCGCTGTTTTGACACCACGTGATCCTCATCACATTCACCTCATCCGCCATTTTGCGGACAATCCGGTGAAGTTTTGTGCTTCACCTTCCTCTGTGTGGCCCCTGATCGTGACGAATCCTCAAAGTCGGGGAATGGGGACGAGAGAATGGAATGTTGGGAGGTTCGTTTCCCTGAGACCTAATAATGGGGTTTAGGCCCCGGTCCGCACTCGAGGAGGGGAGGGATGAGGGAGCACGCAGTTCATTTGGGAAGGTCGAGGCTCAAGAAGCGAGTGCATCGCAGATCAAAGGAAATCGGTCCTTTGATGGAGCTGTGATGGAGTGGAGGGGGACACGGGGAACCCCTGAGATCGGGATCCTCCATTTGAATAACCCGCGATGTACATCATGGACACGTTACTGACCGCAGCACAATTCCTCGACTGTCAGGATCAGCAAAGTCGGCCCGGTTAGTGGGGAGGGATCCGGGTGGGGGGGGTTGGTGAGATGGGGACGGGATATCACCTGCGGTATGACGTCATCACCGTGTCGGGGAAATCCGTGCTCCTCCCACCTCTTCACACATCGTTGTTCCCTCCACTCCCCCCAGCTTGGACGGACGTTATGTTTTCATCCATGTTTGTTTGTCTGTGAACAGGATATGTTAATAAGTTGTGGATGGATTCGGACGGAGTTTGGTGAACAGGTTCGGTGTGTGACAAGGACAAATTGATTCGATTTTGGTGAAGATCTGATCCGAATCCGAATCCGGGAATGTTTTTAATACCGTAAGTAATTCTTCACCATCGAGAGACGAGGA
This sequence comes from Eptatretus burgeri, assembly GCF_056783735.1. NCBI lineage: Eukaryota > Metazoa > Chordata > Myxini > Myxiniformes > Myxinidae > Eptatretus > Eptatretus burgeri. The sequence goes on along the minus strand of NC_140984.1, from coordinate 911,312 downwards.
CCAAAAAACAAAAAAGATCGGTGAATGAGTTGGTTCGGTGACAATAACAAGACGATTCGATTCTGGTTCAAGTCCGGATACCGATCCGTCCAATCAGTGGCAGAGAAAACACAACCTGTTCCACCTGGCGGACAGGTGTGTTCTCTCCCGAGTTTTTCCAGGTGTCGCTGTGTGAGTGATTTTAAATATATTGCTCATTCTTTCTGTTTGATTGTTCATCACCGACAGGTCACAATTCAAAACCGATCATCATGGAACTTTACCAAGTTGTAGAGGTCGTCTCATCTGAGAACCCAGTTGATTTTGAGGTCAAAGGTCATCTTGAGGTCAAGTTTCTAAAATCATTTTTCATCCGATTGACTTGATTTGCATGTTGCGTCACTGAATTGGGAACTATTATTGAGGTCAACAGGTCAAAGTTCAACTGAAGGTCAAACTTCTAAATCATCAATTTCAATCTGAAAAATCATCAATTTTCGTCCGATTGACCTGAGCTTTGATTGAGATTGTCAATTTTAATCCGAATGAAATGGACAATTGGATGTATCCATGGCAACCTTTGGAGAGGGAATGGATTTTCCAAGTATCGTGCTCTGCACTATGTCTTATTCTTGTTTGTTTTTCTTTTTTAGCCGCGTCTCGCGTAGCGAACGCTGGCTCTAAGAGAGCTCCGTGTTGTTGTTGTTGTTGTTGTTGTTCTTCTTTTTCTGGTGAAGACAAAACCTTTCTTCTCTAGGACTCGGCTCTTTTCTATACAGGATCCGGATCTCCTTGAATACTAAACACCTGTGCACATCCTCACATTGAGGGTGCCTTTTGAGAGCGTCTATCATGAACTTTTAAATATATTCGGACATTTGCTTTAAAGTTTCGAAAAGTTCTCGTTACTATTTGAAGATTATTCCATTTAATGTGTTGTGATTTCGTAAATACACGATTTTCTCGTCATGAACAGGAGCCTCCATGACTGGTCTCGCTATTGGCTCCATCAAGGCACGTGACGAAATATCGGAAGTTGTTGTTATTGCCTTTAGGAAAGCGGCTCTTGGACACATTTGTCCTTGTTTTTGCATTGGATCCTGAAGTACCGCAAGACCCTTGAAGACCCCTAACACCCTTCAGACCCTTTATAAGACCCCTTAAGACCAGAGGACTCAAAAGAACACAAAAGCTCAAAATATCCCTGAAACACATGAGACACAAAACCCTTTATAGCCTTTCAAACCTTAAGACCCTCTGACACCCCGAAGACACTTTTAGACCCTTTATAACCCGAAGTCCATTTAAAAACCAGAACATCACGAAGACTTTCAAACCGTAACACCCTTTAAGATACCTAAGAACCCGAAAACCCAATAAGACCCTGAAGATCCCTCTGGCCCTTTCGAACCACAATATCCCAAATAACCTTGAAGACACTTTAGAGCCTTTCAGACCTTCGACACAAAGACACTTTGGAAGTTAGGACCCTGCAGACCCCGTTACACCCTTTAAATCCCTGAAAAAAGTTGTGGATGGACTTTCACAAAATTTGGTGGATGAGTGGTCAGATGACAAGAACAAGCCAATTAAATTTTGCTTCAGGTCAGCAGATCCGGCCTATCCGTGAGATCCAAAACGTAAACTGTTCATCCTGGTGGAGGTCTGTTATTCACCATTAATCACCAAATCCCAATCCACTCTGTGGACACACAAATGTGTTGTTCGCACAATTTCACCCCACATGGTTCCACCAGAAGAATCAGGAAGTGACGCAGTGTGACCTCACTGCCGATCCTGCAAATAAACCGTTTATGTCCGAAGAACCGTTGAGTTCATCAAAGCCAATTTGTCAGACGGTTTGTTCACTCATTCTGCTTTTCATTTCGACGAGTCTGCCCCACACCCCACTCCACCACAACAACACTTCCACTGTGGTTGTTGAGGGTCCCAACGTGCCTTTTCACAGACCATTTGATCGTTCTTCAGAGGGACATTTGCAGCCTGCAAACCTGAGTTTTTAACGTGGAAAACCACCTCGGGGAGGCTGCAAATCACCGGTCATGCTCCTCATGTGACCTTCCACGTGCATCTTGGTCTATGCTCTGGACCTTCTCCGAGCCCGTGTGCCGAGGCTGTGTGAACTATGAGGGCATAGACGATATTGAGGTCTTCTTGAGGATGGCATGTGTGGTCAAGCATTTAGTGTTGAACCGATTGCCGGAAGGGAAGGACGAGGAGACGAACGACTGTTTAAACCCCATTTGCACAACCGTCTCTCGACCGTTCCAGCCTGGAGGATGAGCATGAAGACCATTCGCTCACATTCCCATCACCCATGGCTGCGAGTCATGTCTCCAACATCCCGTGTGTGTGTGTCCCTGAACGTCACCAGTTTCGTGAAGTCTCATGAGCTGCCCGTGTTGCAGCATGAGGGTCATCACCCGAGATGGACGGTCTCGGTGTCGCCACCAAGAGCACTCCAATCCCTACCTACCCAGAGAGTGGACTGCCCTCGTTGACCGAGCCTGCCGTCTTTGTGACGTCCCAGGAGGTCGCTACTTGGCTGCAGCTGTGACCGGTCTCCCACTGTCTCGTGCGGTGATGGATGTGGTGATTGGGACGCACGTGGTTCATACCGATGGACACGGCCCCGAGCGGCGTGACACGGACATCCCAGCAGAGATGTCGGACGGTCTACACAGTGGTGCCCAAGGGTGCACGGGGACTGTAGTTCTCATATAATTGTTAATTATCGCGCCATCAGACCTGCAGTTGGAGCATGACGTGGCCCTGCAGCCTAGCTAACCTTGCTAACAGCCTCAAGATGTTGGCGGAGTCCCTGACTGACTCACGGGTCGTGACAAACTTGCAGTCCTCCTGGCCCATCCTGCCGCCTGTCCCGTCACTGTTGGGTCTCCCCTGCCACGTGTGCCGTTGACTTGTGGGAATATACAGGAGGTGTACAAAATCCACTGGGTTGTACCAACTGTCACGGGCGGCTTGGGGAGGACACTAACTCCGTCCAGAAACCCCTTCGTGGCTATGCATGACACCATCAAGAAGCAGGATGCAGGACATGGGCGAAAAGGTAATGTCCTGTCCAAGAGGACTGCGGTATGCCTGAGCAATGTTGGTCAATATAATGACCATTGTGGGGAAAGAAAAAGAAGCTGAGCACAGAGGTCAGATCTAGTCTCTCTCATTGGTCGAGCATGGTTCGGGTTTGAGTTATAGTGAGGCCGATTGTGCTGTAAATTGTTATTTGGACCGGCGCGGTTTTGGTAATTCCCTCTCGGTTACGCCGGATCCGAGTCGGTAACAGCGACTCGGTTCGGACAAAGCCGGCCGAGGGTGTGGCTTCCTCAGTAGCTGGACCGCGCGGCTAATTAGGTAAATTGGAATCAGACAAAAAGACCCTAATCGCGCGGTCGAAATATTGGCGTCCACGGTCCATGAAGCGACCCGTCGACTTCGGAGTTATCCGGAGTGATGATCTTCAATTCCGGGTGTTTGGGGGGGGGGCGGTCCATCTGCTCCATCTCGCGGTCGTTCCCCACCCCCGAACCCGGAACCACAACAATATAACAATACATTGTGCTATATGATATAAACTTTTACTTTTTTCCAGTTAATTATCAATCAAGTTTAATTGGAAACATTTTTTATGTCTTTTTATTACCCTTAATCCCATTCAAACAAAATAATTTTTAATACAAGTTGAAGTTGAAAGTAAAATAACCGTTCTCATCATGGGGGGTGGGATCCCCGTGTCAGAATAGTTTGAAAGATGACCGTGCATCAATGATGTGTATTTCATGTATGAATACTGTGACGTCCACGGGACTTAAACAGTCCCGCCAACGTAGAATGAGCCGAAACGATGGAGGCGGTTTATTTTTATAACCCAAAGATGGCGGTTTTAATCGCTCTACCGCAAACGGGATGAGGAAGGTGGCACGAGTCGCTTTTCACTGAGTTAATAACGTTTATTTCTCTAACCAGAAATAATAAGACTCGGCAAGAGGAGGGATCCAGGGCGATTCGACGGGATGGTGGTGTGGGTTCGGGCGTGGGGAAAACACAAACAATTCCAATGGATATACCAATCTCAAACCCTCTAAGGCGCCAGGTACACACACACACACACACACACACACACACACACACACACACACACACACACACACACACACAAAACGTAGCTGGTCCTGGTGGTCAGGCTGGCCCATGGTGTAGACGCAACAGTCCCTGGATTGGCGTCGGACGAGCTGGCGTTGCGCTCGTCAGGGGCAGGAGACACCGTGGTGCTGTCAACCTCCTGGTGTCGGCGCAAGTCCGCTCACAGCCGCCAGGGAGCCAGTTCTGGTGCCAAGTTGCGAGCAGGAGAGGGAGGCAGGTCCGCCCGCCGTTCGACCCTGTACTCCGAGCCAGCAGAACCCCAGAGCCAACCGAGGTCAGGCACGAGGCACAGCAAGGCCACGAGACACGATCAATCCAGGATCGAATCAGCGCAACAAAACAGCACGCTCCCAGCACAACAGCCTCCACCAAAACGGTTTTTCTTTACCAATCTTCTTCCTCCCACCTTTTTCCCGAACAGAACCTTTTTATCCTCGAGTCCTCGTCACTTCCAATCGAGCCGTTTTATTGGCCCTCCTCCGTCGCCTTCCGCCAATCGTGATCACGGGGCGGAGCCATCCGCAGCACTGTCCTGTGACGTCACGGCAAGCCTCCAGGGAATACTAACAGGGTTTACGCAGACACACTTACCCTATCCCGTCTCCTATCTAATTACGTGACAATTATTTCCCCTTGAAGAAATGGACATTTACTAGACAACTTATCACCACTGAATTGCTACTTATTACATCGAGATCCTGGTACACTCGAACAGCATGGCATACCTAATTAAACATCCTAATTACCCTTTGAATGCATACCCCCCCTCAGACGTAACAATACATAATGAACCATTGGACCATTGTGTATTTTTAGAACTTACTTTTAAAAAATGAGTTAATTATTATTATTATTTTTGATAATAATATCGATATACCGATACATACCACTCTGACCCCAAGAGTTCATCGAGAGTACAAAATCGATATCGACAGAGCCTATTTGCTTTCTTCTTCGAAACTACACACACAATTTCAATGAAACTTGACCACAACATTCCTCACTTGTGATGAACCAAAGTTTATCGACCACAAAATCTGCACTAATTATGGGGGTCTACGATGGAGGGGAGGGTCGGGGGGGGTTCTGATGATGCATTTTTAGACACTGTCCAGTTAATTTTGAGTTTCATTGTATTTTCAGACAAAGAAATGAAAATAATTTCCTCTACCAACTCTGCCCCGTTCGACACAGAAGAAAATCCTTCTTGTCAGGACAATGACAAATCGAGCAGCGTCTCTTGCAACAACCACAAAAGTTGTTTACAGATGATCAAGCAGATCCAAGGAAACGAGAAACTCGACAAGTGTTTCGTTTGTAACGAGGCGTTTACTACTTCATCAACTTTATCTCAACATACAATACTGCATACCGGGAAGAAACCTTTCAAATGTTTCGTTTGTAACGAGGCGTTTACTACTTCATCAAATTCACATCGTCACCAAAATATACATTCCACGGATAAACTCCACATATGTTCTGTGTGTAACAAAGCATTTGGTGATTCATCAACTTTACATCAACATGAACGAATACATTCTGGGGGTAAACCCTCCCAGTGTTCTCTTTGTCACAAGGATTTTACTCAATCATCAAATTTACATAAACGTGAACGAGTACATATGGGTGTTAAACCCTACAAGTGTTCTGTGTGTCACAAGGCGTTTACGCAATCATCAACTTTACGTGAACATGAACGAATACATTCTGGGGATAAACCCTACAAGTGTTCTATGTGTAACAAGGCGTTTACGTATTCATCAACTTTACATGAACATGAACGAATACATTCTGGGGATAAACCCTACAAGTGTTCTGCGTGTAACAAGACGTTTCCGTATTCATCAACTTTACGTAAACATGAACGAATACATTCTGGGGATAAACCCTACAAGTGTTCTGTGTGTAACAAGACGTTTCCGTATTCATCAACTTTACGTAAACATGAACGAATACATTCTGGGGATAAACCATACAAGTGTTCTGTGTGCAACAAGGCGTTTACGCAATCATCAACTTTACATAAACATGAACGAATACATTCTGGGGATAAACCATACAATTGTTCTGTGTGTAACAAGGCGTTTCCGCATTCATCAACTTTACGTGAACATGAACGAATACATTCTGGGGTTAAACCCCACAAGTGTTCTATGTGTAACAAGGCGTTTACGTATTCATCAACTTTACGTAAACATGAACGAATACATTCTGGGGATAAACCATACAAGTGTTCTGTGTGCAACAAGGCGTTTACGCAATCATCAACTTTACGTAAACATGAACGAATACATTCTGGGGATAAACCATACAATTGTTCTGTGTGTAACAAGGCGTTTCCGCATTCATCAACTTTACGTGAACATGAACGAATACATTCTGGGGTTAAACCCCACAAGTGTTCTGTGTGTAACAAGACTTTTACGTATTTATCAACTTTACGTCAACATGAACGAGTACATTCTGGGGATAAACCCTACAAGTGTTGTGTGTGTAACAAGACTTTTACGTATTTATCAAATTTACATAAGCATGAACGAGTACATTCCGGGGTAAAACCCTACAAGTGTTCTGTGTGTAACAAGGCGTTTAATCACTCATCAACTTTACGTAAACATAAACGAAAACATTCTGGGGATAAACCCTACAAGTGTTCTGTGTGTAACAAGGCGTTTACGTATTCATCAACTTTACGTGAACATGAACGAATACATTCTGGGGTTAAACCCTACAAGTGTTCTATGTGTAACAAGGCGTTTACGTATTCATCAACTTTACGTCAACATGAACGAATACATTCCGGGGATAAACCCCACAAGTGTTATATTTGTAACAAGGCGTTTACGCAATCATCAAATTTACATAAACATGAACGAATACATTCCGGGGATAAACCGTACAAGTGTTCTGTGTGTAACAAGGCGTTTCCGTATTCATCAACTTTACGTCAACATGAACGAATGCATTCCGGGGATAAACCCTTCAAGTGTTCCGTTTGTAACAAGGCGTTTACTACTTCATCATCTTTATCTCGTCATCAAAAAATACACACGAAGATACAACAGAGGTGCAAGGACCCAGCGACGTCGGTGTGAATCCCGTGTTATCAGGGAAATAACCAAATACCGGGATCTGGAAAATGAAGTCAAAATAACCTGGAAGTTGAAGTGTCGACATTGTGTCAGTAATTGCGACAGCAACTGGAGTGATGAAGAAGAGCCTCTGTTAGATCTTCCAAAATATCCCTGGGAATGAATATTACTACAAACTAACTGCAGTTAGAGACTGCCTGGGATTCAGTGACGATCCTGAAAATATCCATCGAAACAAAACTCTGAGAACAAGAAAACTTCACAACTTGCTCGAACAAACATGACCCATTCCCAAAATGGAGGTGGATACACACACACTCACAAACACGCACACACACACACACACACAACCACATGAATACACTCAAACAATCACACAAATACACTCAAACACAGACAATCATACCAACACACAATCACGTTTTACATCTTTTTTACACATACATAAACATACACACACATTGCCTTTTATACGTATTGATTTTAAACTTGAACTGGAATCCTATTTTGTTTCTCAAACTTTGGGATATCTTTAATCCCATATTTGTTTGTTCTTCCTCTTGTCAGAAGTTCTTCACATCACTTGTCAGGGTTTATTCTTTGCACATCCTTATGATCAGGTGTACAGGTGGTGTGAACCATTAAATTGTTTGTTTTTCCCAATCGTTTCAGCCTTCATCTTTGATAACTTTCCCATTATTTATTTTACCAACTTACACTACTCGCACACAGGTGCATCCTTGGAGCTGAGTTTCAGCAACATACTGCAGTTGCGAAGGAGAAAATGCTCTCACATTGAGGGGAAAGCTCAAGGAACCTCGTGAATACAGGGGGCTGTGTTTATTTATATAAAAAAAACACATTGATACACAAGAAAAAGAACAATCAGAGATCACAGACCCTCGCCAGAACTTGTCTTGTGTGGTGTTAGTGTACTTTTATGTAGTGTATTTTGTGTACTGGTGTGTTACATAATGAACTGGAGGGGGAGCACTCGGTGGAGTGCAAAACCTCCGCCGCCAATACTGCTGGGTCACTTAAGTGAACCTGATATCCTATTAATTGTAGGTCAAAACGGATCAGACTCTACTGAGCCACAATTGAATAAACGAAACAAGATTGACACGCATGCAGAAATGCCAAAAAAAAATCAAAATTTTTTTGAAAAAAAAGGTGCAAAATTTTTTTTTTCTACAACAAATTTTTTTGGGGGGGGCGTTGGAAATCACTTAAAACATGAAGAAATGCAAAAAAAATTCAAATATTTTTCAAATAAAATGGAAATTTTTTTGAAAAAAAGTTGCAAATTTTTTTCTTCTCTAAATTTTTTTTTTTGGGGGTTGGAAATCACTGAAAACATGTTGAAATGCAAAAACAAAAATTCAAATATTTTTTCAAAATGGCCGCTATCGCGGCCATATTGGACTTTGGACCAAGTCCAAAATCTAATGCCATGATCCTTCGACCATACCTAATCCCCCCACCAAGTTTCGTCGAAATCCGTCGAGGAGTATTTCCGTAATACTGTTCACAAACAAACAAACAAACAAACAGAAAGGGGTGAAAACAGTAACCTCCGATCTTCGATGGCGGAGGTTAATAAGAGACATAATTCGAACTGCCACTTTATAACTGCTGGCAGTGATGACCGGATTCCAAGAAGTCCCGTTTTGATGCAACCCCACTTTGATCGGACACCTGACCTTGACCCATGAAGTGTTTTTTTATTATTATTAATTATTAAATTGAATTTAGAATGGGATTAAAATAAATTCAAATCAAATGGAAGACCAAACAGAGACAGTCCTGCCTGCATTGCACTTATCAGAAGGAACTCAAACAAGCAAAAATAAAAGATGAAGTCATCAGAAGGAACCTGGAAATGATTCGCATTTCAGCTGTTACTCCTCTTCCCACAAACCCGTACAGGAACAGCCAAGTGAGACTGATTAACATAAAATTAAAAAACCTCATATGAAAAAAATTAATAATTCTGGCTGCCAGACGATACATCCAATCAAGTTGAAATTTAAAACATGTATTCCCCATCACTACGAGAATTTAAAACATGTATTCCCCATCACTACTAGAATTTAAAACGTGTATTCCCCATCACTACGAGAATTTAAAACATGTATTCCCCATCACTACTAGAATTTAAAACGTGTATTCCCCATCACTACTAGAATTTAAAACGTGTATTCCCCATGAAGTTTTACGTCGATTGATTCAGCGGTTCCAGAGAAAACATTATATAATATTCTTTAAATCCAATATGGCTGCCAACCCATGTGACATCATTTATTCCTTAACCTGGTGCACGCATGCTTGGGGAACATTTTTGTGAAGTTTTCTCTTGATCTGTCCAGCCATTCTGGAGAAGATGGTTTTTATATTGTTGCGGAGTAGGGTGAGAAGACCACGAGATGGGGGAAGTTACGTCGATTCCCACCAGACTCCCCAGAATTGTTGGCCGTCGCTCACGGATAATTCCGTGACGTGGCGGGTCGCTAAACCGACCGTGGACGCAAATAACTCAAATGCGTGACCTTGGGTCTTCCTGTCTAGAATCGGGTTACCTAATTAACCATGCGGTTTAACCACCGGGGAATCACGCCCTCGGTACGCCTTGTCAGAAACTGGATCACTTTACCGGATCGGATCACCTTTCCAGATCGGATGCAGCTGAGCGGAACTGCCAAGGACGTACCGGCTAAAGTCGGAACGGATCGATGGGAATAAAGACCCGGCTAAACTTAGATTCGAACCATGCTGGACCAATGAGAGAAAAGACAAAGGTGAGCTGGGAACATTTCTCATGATGATTATTTATTTACAGCAAGCGAGAAAAGCATGTGGCACAACAAGGGTTTATTGGGTATGGAACGCAGGGAAAGAGGAGAGGGTGTGGGGTGTGACAATAATACAAGCAACTTACTAAAGCAGACACAGTGCAGACTTGACATGACATTATTAACAGAAACAACAATAAGGATCTTCCACAGGCTTACTTAACAGACAGGCGCCAGCACACTCAGACACACACACACAAAAGGAAACCCAAATGTGAAGGACTTTTGCAGCCAGGGATGGAGGGGAGTTGAGGTTATAGCTGCAGCCAGGGATGGAGGGGAGTTGAGGTTATAGCTTTCGGTACCTGGGCGTTTCAAGGGAGGGATGCTCCATGGTGCGGTACCCGACAATAGTCGCGTTGTTCTGGCCACATCCGCACGTTTGGAGATCGTGTTCCGAAGGAGGAGCTTGAGTGGAGAAGGGCGGAGTCCAGAATGCGAGGGTGGAGCAGTAGGTGAGACCAGGCAGGAGGCGATTCGTCGAGGCAAGACGTGGGCGGAGTCAAGAAGCAGGAACACTCGGCGTGAAGAACACCCACACCGAACACAACGCTTGTCAATTCCACACTTAAACGGAGGATTTCTCCGTGTTATATTGAGCCTGGAGCTCGTGCGAGGGCCATGCCGAATCCAACGTCATCGCCCGAGTCGGGCATTCCGACTGGCTCCGACCCCCCACGTGGCCCGCCAGCCTGGGCCGGGCTTTGGGCAGACGCCGGCACAGCCCGCCCACCTGCGTGCCAAAGCGTACGTGACTCGCAGCACATGTCTGGTTTTGGGTAGACATTGATGTGCGGATATGGTTGACGAGACGAGGGGCAAGCAGGCAGATTTACCTCAGAAATGAAATGGAGGGAAGAAAAACAGTGGGGATAAAATAAAAGGGGAAAATGATTGAATAACCTAACTATTAGACCATCGCAATGCACTCCCTTGTCTTCCCACTAAACAAAAGGAAGGGGTCGATCGACACGTATATTAATGGCATAACTGTCTCAGGACATCTATCTGTTGTATGCATGCAGTTCCGAGAACCGCAACACTACCCCCCTCCCTTTTGCCTGACTCGACCCGAGTCGTTAACATTCGTGTGGCAGTCAGGTGTAGGTTCCCCCAGTACATTTTACCCCCAGATCCCTGAGTGCGACATTTTGAATACATGTCCCAAAATAAATAACCTAGGCCATTGCGTAACTAAAGTAACAGACTCATTCGGACAACTCAGCTACATTGCCGGAACTAAACAAACAAACAGGTGGATTAGAACGATATACATTTCTCATATTTACATTACCCATGGCCCAGGACCTGTGACTCAAGGAGAGAACAATAAAGGCAACATTCGGGGATGAGTGCAGCAGCAGGAATCGATGATCAGGCGTCTTAAGGGCTCTCAATGGTCCTTTGTTTGTTGGTTTTATTTGTCTTTCCTGTTCCTGGCAGCTGGAGGCAACTCACCCTTTCACGGCAGGCCACATGCCGTCTCACAGTCCATTTGAACTGGCCTTTATACAACAAGGAGATAGATGTCCGGGCTGCGCAAATGCAGTGACCGGTAACGCGGCTGCTTGCAGGGCAGTCCTTGCAAATACTGTCACAAAGATGATCCTGGCGCACATGGTAAAGGTGAGTGACAGGGCAAGGCAAATAAAGGTATGGCAAATGGAGTCAAGGCAAAGGCAGATAAAGGCATGGAAAATGCAGACCAGGTAAGGTGCGATACAATAACAGGTCGGCACATGAAGCTGGCCGGCCTCGGTGTGGTCTCGTGAGGTTGTGGAGGGAGTGTGGTGGCGTTGGCCGGTCCGAAGACGGTCTCGGTCCTTCCCTATAGTCTCCCCCAACCTATTGCCTATGCCTGTCCTTGTCCATACCCACCCCCATTCGGTTGTCACAAAATAAACGAAATTTTGACTTTTTTTGTTTTAAAGAAAAATAATTATGTGTGTCCCAAACCCCCTTATCGTTTTTGCTCGACTAACCTGTCCAAACTGTCAATTCCCAATCCCTAAGATCTCTTTTGAAAGGATTGAGGAAGAGACAAGTGAATCTGTCTCGAGGCCCAATGCAGCCTCAGAATAGCTCCCACAGGTTTCAACATTTTCAAGATGAGTCCAGCGGCCTACGAACAGCGAAGAGATGATGGTGCGAATGGGTACACGTTTCTTCTTTGTCCTAGCTTTCATTAAACGTTAATCTATCCCCGGGGCTTTTCAACATGCCTGTCTCTTTGAACTATTGGTTCCAGCAACCACGATTCCCGTCGCCTGTGTTGGTGTTCGTTATTAATTTGTGCCTGGACCGCAAATTTTCTCCTGTGCTCTCGTACAATTTCGTGGCTGGGCAGCGTGGCTCCACTAGCAGGTCTCCCCACTTGCCGAACTCGATCTTCGGCACCCCCAGGTCGCTGAGGCTGTCTCCGAGCCTACCTACTCCTTATGAACATGGGGAATGCCCTTCCTGGCATTTCCCCGTCGATGCACACGTGGCATTTTGGCGCTCTGGGTCCCTTTCCCGTGGGTACCCATGCCCATTACACTAACTCGGTCGCTGAGACCCATGGCCTACTCTGGCCGACTACTTCGGTGCCCGGGATGCCCTCTACTCATTGTGCATATTTCATCAGCCACCTTCCCAGCCGGTCAATAGTCTCGTGCACCCTACAAAAAGGTTTCGTGCCTTCGTTCAACACCAACAACCAAACGACATCCTTTTGGTTAATTTAACTAACCGACTAACTATTATTACACAAACCCCGGGTTCCCTTGGGTGGGATTCAATCCTCCCCCCAATCATTCGTTCGCACCATGCATTCCACATTCACTCAATTCACACTCGGGCCCGCTGACCCACGTTCACTCATCATGTTTCTTTCTTAGTTTTTTTGGTTTTTAGCTCGCCTGTTCGAAGAACGTGAGCGTGAGCGTGAAAATGTTAAATTTTTTTGTATGACGGAAAAACTCTTCGACGGATTTCGACGAAACTTGATGGGGTGGGGGGCTTCGGTATGGTCCAAGGATCATGCCATTAGAATTTGGACTTGGTCCCCCCCCAAAAAAAAATTGTTCGAGATTTTTTTTGCATTTCTACATGTTTTAAGTGATTTCCAACCCCCCCCAAAAAAAATTGAGAAAAAAAATTTTTTTTTTTGCATTTCTACATGTTTTCAGTGATTTCCAACCCCACCCCCCCCCAAAAGTTGGAGAAACAATTTTTTTGCATTTCTACATGTTTTAAGTGATTTCCAACCCTCACCCCCCAAAAAAAAATTGTTGGAGAAAAAAAAAATTTTTTGCAACTTTTTTTTCAACAAAATTTCGATTTCTTTTATTGCATTTCTACATGTTTTAAGTGATTTCCAACCCCCCCCCCCCCCAAAAAAAAATGTTGGAGAAAAGAACTATAACTCTGTCAGCACTGTTGACATATTTAATGAATAAGATATAAGGTTCACTTGAGTGACCCAGCAGTATTGGGGGCGGAGATTTTGCACTCTCCCGAGTGCTCCCCCTCTCGTTTCCTTTCTAATGTTTTTATCTACCACACTATTTTTTTATACGCCCGATATACATATATATATCTCTTCTTCTTCCCGTTAAGGGTCGCCACAGCGGATCATCCGTATGATCCGCATAGTGATTTGGCACATGTTTTACGTGGCACATGATGGCACATGATTTTACATGGCACATGATGCCCTTCCTGACGCAACCCTGGTCGCCTCTTACGACACAGGGAGATGGTACACCTATTTTTTTAACCGGGGTATACACCGGCCCAGTATTACTGGTGCTCATTTCGCCGACCTCGGAAGGATGACAGGCTGAGTCAACCCCCTGGTGTATTAATTCAGTGGCTCAACGGGGCTTGAACCCAGGACCTCTTGGATCCCAAGCCGCTGCCCTAACCACTGCGCCAACACCAGGCTACATATATATATATATATATATATATATATATATATATATATATATATATATATACATATATATATATATATATATATATATATATATATATATATATATATATATATATATATATATATATATATATATATATATATATATACCTGAATGGTAGTTTGCGAATTTCCTCAACCACAACAATATATATATATATATATATATATATATATATATATATATATATATATATATATATACATATATATATATATATATATATATATATATATATATATATATATATATATATATATATATATATATATATCTTCTTCTTCCTCTTTCGGCTTGCTCCCGTTAGGGGTCGCTACAGCGGACCAACTGTCTCCATTTCGCTCTATCCTCCACATCTTCCATTGACACTCCAACCACCCGCATGTCCGCCCTCACCGCATCCATGAACCTCTTCTTTGGCCTTCCTCTTCTCCTCCTGCCTGGCGGCTCCATCTTCAACATCCTTCTCCCGATATACTCCGTTTCCCTCCTGTGCACATGTCCAAACCATCTCAATCTCGCCTCTCTCACTTTGTCTCCAAACCGTCCTACCTGCGCTGTCCCTCTAATACACTCATTTCTTATCCTATCCATCCTCGTCACTCCCAACGAGAATCGCAGCATCTTTAACTCTGCCACCTCCAGCTCAGCTTCCTGTCTTTTGTTAGCGCCACCACCTCCAAACCATACAACATAGCTGGTCTCACTACCGTCTTGTATACTTTCCCCTTCACTCTTGCAGCTATCCTTCTGTCACAAATCACTCCTGCAACTCTTCTCCACCCACTCCATCCTGCCTGCACTCTCTTTTTCACTTCTCTCCCACACTCTCCGTTACTTTGGACAGTTGATCCCAAGTATTTAAACCAATCCACCTTCCCCACCTCAACTCCTTGCAACTGCACCATACCACCACCCTCCCTCTCATTTACGCACATGTACTCCGTCTTACTCCGACTGACTAACATTCCCCTTCTCTCCAGTGCGTACCTCCACCTCTCAAGGCTCGATTCAGCCTGCTCCCGACTCTCCCTACAGATCATGATGTCATCCGCAAACATCATAGTCCATGGAGACTCCAGTCTGATCTCAACCGTCAACCTGTCCATCACCATTGCAAACAGGAAAGGGCTCAGAGTCGATCCTTGGTGCAATCCCACTTTAACCTTAAACCGGTCCGTCATTCCTACCGCACACCTCACCGCTGTCACACTGTCCTCATACATATCCTGCACGATCCTCACATACTTCTCCAACACTCCCGACTTCCTCATACAATACCACAACTCCTCTCTTGGCACCCTATCATAAGCTTTCTCTAAATCCACAAACACACAATGTAACTCTTTCTGGCCTTCCCTATACTTCTCCATCAACATTCTCAAAGCAAACATCGCATCAGTGGTGCTCTTTCCTGGCATAAACCCATATTGCTGCTCACAGATCATCACCTCTCCTCTCAACCGAGCTTCCACTACTCTTTCCCACAACTTCATGGTGTGGCTTAACAACTTTATCCCTCTGTAATTTCCACAGCTCTGCACATCACCCTTATTCTTGAAAATCGGAACCAAAATCGGAAAATCGGAAAATCGGAAAATCGGAACCAGTAGAATCGGAAATATATATATATATATATATAT
This sequence comes from Eptatretus burgeri, assembly GCF_056783735.1. Classification (NCBI taxonomy): domain Eukaryota; kingdom Metazoa; phylum Chordata; class Myxini; order Myxiniformes; family Myxinidae; genus Eptatretus; species Eptatretus burgeri. The sequence goes on along the minus strand of NC_140984.1, from coordinate 895,602 downwards.
ATATATATATATATATATATATATATATATATATATATATATATATATATATATATATATATATATATATATATATATATCTATATATATATATATATATATATATATATTGTTGTGGTTGAGGAAATTCGCAAACCACCATTCAGGTCCCGTAGGTGAGATATCTCTGTAAGTACATGTGTAGTTAGCCCCAAACCCGTTGTTTAGAGGGAATAAATGTGATTCATTCGCGCTGCGACCCTTTAAGATAGCCGTTTTTCTGTTCTATCTTTATTTTGAACCAACCACGTCTCAACCGCCATCACACAACAACCACCAACCGCAACGCCGCTTCACAAAAACAACAACGCCAACAGCTACGACCTTTACCTTCACAACTCGCTCTCGCAAACATCGCATCACCACCATTCCAAGCGTCGCCATGGCCATAAACCACCACAATAAACCCTCCACCACCTTCACCTCTCCTCCTTCTGCCGCCATTCCCGCACCGCTTGTGGGCACCGATCCTGGACTCGTACAGGGCGCGCGCCAGGCAGCGGGTGCAAAAAGCAGCCTTTCCGAGAAGTCGGATCAAGAATGATACACGCCCACTTCTGTTCCGTCCTATCAGCAAACGCGGGGCGATTTGGCCCCGCCTCCAGGTGCGTCGGAGTAGAATCGATATATGCAAATTCGAGGATCAGGGGAGGTTCACGCCCACTTTTCCTCCGTCCAATGGGCGAGCGTGGCTCCGCCCCGAGCTCATCCTGATCCGGAAATTTGCATATGGATTCTCCTGCCGTGCTATAAAGCGCCGAGCGCGGGGCGAATTCAGTCAGTTTCTGTTTCGGGCTCAGGCGAGTTGGAGGGGTGTGGCGGCGGTGGAGTGTGGCAGCAGCAACCAAGACGGGTCTGGAGGAGAGTCGGAGTCTGTCGGGGTTCGGAGCCTGTCGGGGAGCTGCAGAGAGGGGAAGCCGGGAACGCGGTCGAGGTCGCAGTGGAGTCGCTCGTCGCAGGACCCAAGCAGGCCGGATGTCCTCTTTCCCCAGAGCATCAACAATTCCCCCCTGTTTCCCCCCGCGCTGAGATAGTGCGAAAAGGGGGCCCCGTTCCCACCCCATTCCAATCAGTGCCAACGAAACCCGCGGAGGAGCGCGGAGTCGGGGCACCGCCGCGGCATTTGCGGCTCATCACTAGACGGGTAGGCTCCACCCGGTCTCGACCCACAGCCCCGTCTGTCCCCTTGTATTTGAAGGTGGCCCCTTTTCTTTTGCTTTTGAGTATATGTGTTGTCGGCGCCGTCTGTAAAGTAAAACTGTGTAAGTGTTGCCGTGTGCTCGCGTAGTCGGTAGTAGATCTGCATTGTGTTTCTTTTGTTGCAATTGCTTTTGGTGCATAATTGTTGTGTTTCTTTTACATTTGCTTTTGGTGCATAATTGTTGTAATTGTATATGTGTGCTTTCCGTTTGCCGCGGAATAAATGTGCCTTATTTTGAACTGTTTTTCCCGTTTTGCTTCGTCTTTTCTTTAATTGAATCTCCATCTTACTTCACGTAAAGGGTTGGTAGTGGGCTAAATACGCCCGATAATTAATCGGAACCGTCGAGGTTGACGATAACACCGCTCGGTTATCCCGATAGTACGGAACGGGTCGCTTAAAGTGGCCCGTGTCCGAAGTCGACCTGCGGCGAGGTGCGATCGCCCGGTCTACCCTCCGCGTGGGTACTTCGGTAGGTCGAATTTGGCGAGCAACCCTATCCCACGCGGGGGGCCGATTGGCACGATCGTGGTGAGGCCGAAAGGTCCACCCGTGACTGGTTCCCGGCGTTAGTCCGAGAGGGTCACGACGGAATTGTCCGTCCGGTGGGCGACGTGCCGCGATTCGAGTTACGTGGCCGCTCGCACGCCGGCGGGCGCGAATACCGCAACACTGGTGTCAGGTCGTGCGATACAAATTCATCGCCCTCCTCGCGGCACTGGTATTGGAGAACAGGAAAACGGGCTCTCCTGTCTCCGGCTAAATTCACGGGAATCGGTCCAGGGGTGAGAGAAGCGACCCCCGATTCCCTCCAAATTACGAGCGATTCAAATTAACCCTTCACGAGAAGCAAGATGGCGTCTCAAGGCGAGCGGGAGCCGGGGGTATTAGAAATGGATGTAGAATGTGTAGAATCCATGGTCCAGGATGGAATCCCCGAGCAGGAAATGTTGATTGTGCAGGAACACGGACTCGCCCAACTGAACCCAGAGCCCGAAATAGGAGCGGCAGCGGCCGCGGTGTATGACACCTCCCCCCCCCCTCTCCACCAAAACCCGCCGACCCTTGCCGAAACGGCTCACCCAAGCGCACCCGACATGGCCCAGCTATTCGCCATGCTGGCGGCAATGACAGCGAAAATGGATGCAAACGCAAATGAATTTATAAACGAAATGAAAAGCATGGGCAAGCAAATGAAAAAAGAAATGAAAGAACTACGGGGTGAGACGCAGAACATGGGCCGATGCCTGCAGGCGGGCATGAAGGCCGTGAGCAGGGAACTTAAAATGGCGACTCCACGTGTCGGAACAAACGAGCTGGAAGGGGTGCAACGGCTGACAGGCCCGCGGTGGAGGCGGGTAAGGAAAAAGTAATTCGGGAGACAAGAGACGAGGTGAAAGTAATTGCGAGGGAGAGAAAAGAACAATTAATACGGAGAGCAAGGATGAGGTACGCGGAGATCGTGAAAGAGCAAGGAGTGAAAAACAGGGAAGGACGGGAGCGACTGAAAGAGAAAGGAAGGTTGACCTACATAAAGATAAGGGAAAGACGCCAGAAAGAAGCAGAGACCAATAAACACGATGAAGACGGGGTAAGTGACGCACACACACACTCGGAGGTAGTGGAGGATAATGGGGTGAGCTCGCGGACCGTGCAGGGACCCGGTGCGAGCACCTGGATGGCCTCCTCCAGGAACGAGGGGAGGGAGTATGCCCCCTTGAGGCGAGTCACGACCAGGTGAGTTCGGTCGCGCTTTGCGAGGTTGAGGGGACGGGTGCTGTGGACGGGTGCACGGAGAGCTTGGGGGGTATAGAGGCCCCGGAGACCCTTGTGGGGACACAAATCCCCAGTGTAGTTGTCCCTGTGTGTGTGGTGCAAGGTGTGAGTGCGTCCCCGTGTGTGGAAGCGACCCCGTGTGTGAGTGGTGTGGTGGCGATGGTGCCGGAGTGCGTGCTTCCCAGCACGCCGTGTGTGGATGAGGCACCGTGTGTGGAAGAGGCCGTGTGTGTGAGTGAAACGGCCAGTGTGAGTGAGGCACCGCGGGTTAGTGCCCCCGCGTGTGTGGGTGAGGCACCGTGTGTGGATGAGGAACCGCGGTTGAGTGCCCCCGCGTGTATGAGTGAGGCACGGAGTATGGATGAGACACCGCGGTTGAGTGCCCCCGCGATTGTGGATGAGGCACCGCGGTTGAGTGCCCCCGCGTGTATGAGTGGGGCATGGTGTGTGAATGAGGCACCGCGGGTGAGTGCCCCCGCATGCGTGAGTGAACGGCCGTGTGCAAGGTCGCTGTGTGCAAGGGAGACCGTGTGTGTGAGAGAGCGGTATGAGAGGGAGATGTCGGTTGGCATGCGGGAGCACGCAGCCGCGTCTCCCGGTGTGAGTTTAATGGTGTGGACTGTGTGCGTCGTAACACGCAGGTATGCGTGTGTGGAATGGAGACGGAGACGGCGACAGAGGAGAGAAAGCCGAGTAGCGGCTGTAGCTATTTCGGGGACCGTGCCGGGTTCACCCAGCCGCGAGCACGAGGTTCGTGCTGTGCAACGCACGAGACCACCACGTGCTCGCTTGCGAGAGTGAAGTCCCGGTCCGGAAACGCCAGCGGTGGATTTGCCGATCCCGCGGACGGACAAAGTTTAGGCAGGTAAATGGATTTGGACCGGACGGGTTCTCCACGCGATCGTGTGTTAAGCTCCAACGGGCAAAGCACATGTGTTCGCGTGGGGAACCCCTCGAGACGTGGGGCTTGTGTTTTTTTTTATGTGCACGGTGACGTCATGGCTGCACGTGTGGTTGGAATCCGGCAGGAGGGGTATCCCGGCCGGATGATACCGTCCAAGGAGGGACGAGGAACACGTGCAGCTGCATGACGTCACGGGCAGTTGCAAGGTGCAAAGTGCGCGAGCTCTGAGTTGCCGCGCAGGTGCTGCGCATGAAAAGGAAAAAGAAAAAAAAAAAAAAAAGCAAGCCTCACTTTCGGGTGCACAGGATTCCTGGGCAAGGGGTGGAAGACCCCCTTACCTGGGCACAGGATGGAAACTAGTTAGGGGGAAGGGTTAGCTTAGTTAGACCGACTTCATGGGGCAGGGGTAAGTCCTCATGGAGTCCGTGGAATGGATTAGGTAGAGGGATGATAGCGAGATTTAGGTTGGGAAATAAAATGATTTATTATTTGAGAACAGTGACAGACTTGTGGATGTGTAGAGGGGGTGTAGTTTAGCGACGTAGTGTTAAAAGGAACGTGCTACTAGTTTAAGGGACGACGTGGGAGCACGAGTTAGTTAGGGGAAGTAGTTAGAAGGATGGCAGAGTTCAGCGGTGAGTGTGTTGAAGAGTTGGAGAGTTGTGAGGTGAGTACATGGTGAGTGAGTGAGGCCAGCGGGTCTGTGTGTATGGAGTGAATGGGGAATGCATGGTGCGATGAGTGATTGGGGGGAGGAGTGACTCCCGCCCAAGGGACCCCGGGGTCAGTATAAAGTGAGTTAGGGGGTTAGTCAAATTGAAAAATGGAGGTTGTTTTGTTGTTGGTGGGAATGTAGGCTCGAAACCCATTTGGAGGGGTGCAGGAGCCCTGTTGACGGGCTTGGGAGCGTGGCTGCGAAAGGTGAGTATCGCTGAGTGGGTACCCCGGGCACCAGGCTAGTCGGCCGTGGTAGGCCATGGGCCCATGGGGGGCCGGGATAGAGTAGTGGGCACGGGTGCGCCTGCTTGGTGTGGGGGCCCGGGGCGCCATTAGCCGCGTGGGCAGTGTTGTGGGCATGGGTGACCCTCGGAAAGGGGCCCGGGAAGCCAGCCTGCCACGTGTGCGTTTCAGGGGAGGTGCCATGGGGGGCACTCCCCGGTGTTAGGGAGCTGGTAGGCCCGGAGGCAGTGTAGTGCCCGGGCGCGCCCTACCGGGAGAATCGGCAGAGGGTCGTGCCTGCCAAAGGGAGCCACGTGTCCCAGCCAGGAGACCGTGTGAGGGCACGGAGAGAAAATTGGGGGGCGAGGCCCGAAATTGTGAGGACACCAACACAGGCGACGGGAATCTGGGTTGTTAGAACCAATAGTTTAAGCGAGAGGCGCTTGTTGAAAGCCCCGGGGTAGTTTAACAGTTAAATTGTTAGGGTAGATTAGGAGATGTACCCCTCCGCACCATCCATCCCCTCGCTGTCGTTGTGTGCCGCTGGACCCACTTTGTGTTATAGATCGCTGAACTCTGGGGAGGCCATTCTGAGGCTTGAGTTGGGCCTCGACACAGGACGCTAGCTCTCCCTTATTCCCCTCCGGGAAGGGAACGTAGGGGTTGGGAGTAGGCTAGGTGACAGGATAGGTTAGCCGAACAAAGACGATAAAGGGGGTTAGGGGACGATTTATAGTGGGGAAGTAAAAATAAAAACAATAAAAAAATAAGTTGGGGCTAAATTGGTTTTTCACAAATTAAGGGAGTGGGTATGTACAGTGACAGGCAAAGGCGATAGGTTGGGAGGGAGACAGGTAGGTAGGTCCGAGCCCGCCTTCCGAGTGGCCAGCACCACCGCACTCCCTCCACCAACCTCCACTGAACGGCAAAAGCTGGCCAGCTTCATCTGCTGGCTGCGTTGCTGCAAGGCGGAGGCCGGCCAACTTCGTCTGCAGCTGCTGTGCTGCAAGGCCTGTGCCGGCTGGATCGTCTGCAGCTGCTGTGCTGCAAGGCCTGTGCCGGCCAGTTCATCTGCTGGCTGTTTTTCTTCAAGGCCTGTGCCGGCCAGTTCATCTGCCGGCTGTGTTTGCCTGCAACGGCCTGGTTCTGCGGGCTGAGTTTGCCTGCAGCGGCCTTCTTCTGCGGGCTGTGTTTGCCTGCTGCCTTTGCCATGCCATGCCCACTGCCCCTGTTCACCAGCCCCCGTTCAATTTTTGCTTTGCCCTCCCTGTTCATTTCCATGTGCGCCAGGATCCGCAAGGCAACAGTTTGCAAGCTGCAAGAACTGCCCTGTTGGCAGCTACAACACGGGCCTGCAGTGGCGGCCCGTGCACCGTGTTTGTGTCCATGCATCCATTCGTTGTGTTCATTGCGTGTGCCACTTGAGCTGGCACGGAGACTGCGTTTGTGCAGCCCATGCACCGTTGTGGTTCACTGCGTTCAGTTCAAAAGGGAAGGCCTTGGACTGCGTGTGAGCAGCCAGCCACGTTCCCTGTCACCTGCATTGTTTGAGCCAGAGACTGCATGCGGGCAGCCTGGCTCCCTGCTAACTGCTTTCTTTTGCAGAGTTCAGTGATCCTGGGCCATGGTTTAGTGTAAAATTTGTAAGTAAAGGTAAGATGTACTGTACATATGAGTGCGCCCCCGGCATGTCTGTCTAGCGCCGGCAATTTTATTTAAGTCGTCCGTGTGAGTGAGTTTGTTTAGATAGTTACGCAGCCCTCAGGTTATTTATTTTGGGGACACGAATACCATGAATGTCGCACTCAGGGATCCGTAGGTAAAATGTACTAGGGGAAAACTACACATGATGGCACACGAAAATTTGACGACTCGGGACGAGTCTGTAAAAAGGGGAGGGGGTAGTGTTGTGGTTACCAAATTCGCAAACCACCATTCAGGTCCCTTAGGTGAGGTATCTCGGTAAGTACATGTGTAGTTAGGCCCAAACCCGTTGTCTAGTGGGAATACATGTCATTTATGCGTGCTGCGACTCTTCAGGATAGCCGTTTTTCTTTTGCTATCTTTATTTTGGACCAACCGCCATGATTACCACCACAACCACAACATCAACCACCAACCACAACGCCGCTTCACCACAACCGCCACGACCTTCCCGTCACACCTCGCAACCGTCGCATCGCCACCGTTCTTGCCCCGCTGTGGTTACCGGTGTTGGACTCGTGCAGGGCGCGCGCCGAACAGCGTGTACAAAATCACGGATTTTGTGCTTCAAAAACGGATCAAAAACGACACACGCCCACTTTTTGCCGTCCAATCGGTGAGCGAGGGGCGACTGGCCCCGCCCCAGGGCGATCGATATATGCAAATTTATGGATCAAAAGCCTTCACGCCCACTTTTTCTCGGGCCAATGGGGAGCGAGGTGAAAGGTCGAAGGGAGGGGGTCAAAGATGAGAGGGCGAAGCTACGGGGCGGATAAAAGGACCGTGTTCGTCAGTCCAGAGAGTCCAGAGGCGGAGAGTAGGAGAGTCCAGAGGCGGAGAGTAGGAGAGTAGGAGAGTCGGAAACAGAGAGTCAAGACTTCGCGGGCGGTGGAGTTGGCAAGAAGGAGCTGGTCGTCGTGTGCGTTGGAGTCGGAACGGAGGGGACGGAGCTGTGGAAAGGCAGCGACACCAGACGAGGGGGTGCTCGCGTCGGGAGCTGCACCCCAGGGAGGCCGACAGCGCGACCTGGCCGAGGTGGAGACGCTCGTCGCGGGATAATAAAAATCCTCTATACCCCGAGCATCAGCAACCCCCTCCTGTTTCCCCCCGCGCTGAGATAGTGCGACCAAGGGGGCCCCTTTCCCACCCCCTACCAGACACTGTCCGCGAGGCCCGCGGAGTTGAGGCGCCATCGCCGCTCCGCGTCTCATCACCAGACGGGTAGGCGCGACCCGGTCTCGGCCTCAGGCCCGCCTCATCCTTGAGGGTATTCTTTTCCTTGGTTTTGGGTATGTGTTGTCGGCGCCGTCTGTGAAGTAGAATTGTATAAGTGTTGCCGTGTGCTCGGTAGTCGGTATTAGCTCTGCATTGTGTCTTCGCTTTTACATTTGCTTTTTGTGTAAATTACATTGTGTCTTTTCTGTGTGCATTTGGTGGAATTGTATATGTGTGCTCCCGTGTGCCGCGAATAAATGTGCTTTGTGTTGAACTGTTTCCCGCTTCGCTTCGTCTTTTCCTCCATTGAATCCTCATCTTGCTTCACGTAAAGGGTTGGTAGTGGGCTGAATACGCCCGATAATTAATCGAACCGTCGAGGTCGACGATAACACCGCTCGGTTATTCTGATAGTACGGAACGGGTCGCTTAAGTGGCCCGTGTCCGAAGTCGACCTGCGGCGAGGTGCGATCGCCCGGTCTACCCTCCGCGTGGGTACTTAGGTAGGTGGAATTGGGCGAGCAACCCTATCCCACGCGGGGGCTGATTGGCTCGATCGCGGTGAGACCGAAAGGTCCACCCGTGACTGGTTCCCGGCGTTAGTCCGAGAGGGTCACGACTGGATTGTCCGTCCGGTGGGCGACGTGCCGCGATTCGAGTTACGTGGCCGTCAGCACGCCGGCGGGCGCGAATACCGCAACAATATATATATATATATATATATATATATATATATATATATATATATATATATATATATATATTTATATTGTTACGGCTGTGGAAATTCGCAAACCACCATTCAGGGCCTGTAGGTGAGATATCTCTAAGTACATGTGTAGTTAGCCCCAAACCCGTTGTCTGGAGGGAATTTATGTGATTCATTCGGGCTGCGACGCTTTGAGATAGCCAATTTTCTGTTCTATGTTTTATTTCAAACAAACAGCATCTCAACAACTACGCCATCCCCACCACAGCGCCAACCACACTACAACAACGCCACACCACCACCTTCGCCTTTACCTTCACAACCTCATCCCACATCATCGCTTCTACGGCCATTCCCGCGCCGCGTGTGAACACTGAACGTTGGGCTCTCTTGGGCCCGTTCGGCGATTGGTGCCGAACGCACCGAGCCGCGAGCGCGAATGGCGGCCTTTCCGAGGGGAAAATTCGGATTAGAAACGCTTCACGCCCACTTCCCCTCCGTCCAATGGGCGAACGCGAGGCGGCTTGGCCCCGCCTCCAAGCGCGCATCGGTGAACTCCGTTTATGCAAATATGCGGATCCAGGGAGGTTCACGCCCCTTTTTGCTCGACCAATGGCTGAACAGACGGTGGCGTGGCCCCGCTTCCAATCGCGTTTTGATCCGCATATTTGCATATCGGCTTCTTCTGCCGGCTATAAAGGCGCGAGAATTCCCAGGTCGGGAGTAGTTGCTTTTGGAGACAAGGAGCGTTGAGTTGGTGGAGTTGAGTCGAGTGCGCGCGGTGGAGCTGTAGGCGGCGGGTCGGGGCAAGGAAGCTCGGGTCCGAGGCAAGGAGGACGGCAGTCGGTGACGAGGTTGCGGTGTGGGGGATCGCTCATCTCGTCGCAGGACCCAAGCCAGCCAGCCACTCCCCTCCCCCAGGGCATCAACAATTTCCCCTTCCCCCGCGCTGAGATAGTGCAAAGGGGGCCCCGTTCCTCCCCACCCCAAACGTGGTGCCAACAAGCACGCCAGGGGCACGGAGTCAGGGCACAGCGGCGCGGACACTTTGCGGCTTGCCCGCCAATGCGTCACGAGGACGCGGGTAAGACCTCAAAGGTCTCGCGGACCTGGCCGCTCCTCCAGGCCTCGCGCACATTTGACCTACGGGCCTGTCTGCCTCCTTGTCTGTGAGGGTGGCTTCTCTCTTTTGCTTTTGTGTAAATGTGTGTTGGCGCCGTCTTTCAAGTAGAACTGTGTAAATGTTGCCGTGTGTACGCGTGGAGTCGGTTTTAACTCTTCCTTTGCTTTCTATGTGCATTTTGATTATTGTGACTGTATATACGTGCTTTCCATGTGCTGCGGAATAAAATGTTTGCTTGTTGAACTGTGCCTGTTTCGCTTCGTCTTTTCTCCATTTGAATCTCCTTCTTGCATCACGTAAGGGGTTTGTAGTTGGTGCAACATCCCGGTAATTAATCGGAACCGTCAAGGCCGACGATAACACCGCTCGGTTATCACTGCAGCACGGAACGGACCGCTTCAGCGGTTCGTGTCCGGAGTCGGCCTGTGGCGTGGTACGATCGCCCGGTCGACCACTCGCGCAGGTACTTAGGTAGATCGAATTTGGCGAGCAACCCTATCCTGCGCGGGTGGTCAATTGGCACGATCGTGGTGAGGTGAAACCCCCACCCGTGACTAGCTCCCGGCGTTGTTCCGAGAGGGTCACGACTGAATTGTCCGGCCGGTGGGCGACGTGCCGTGATTCGAGTTACGTGGCTGTTCGCACGCCGGCGGGCGCGAATTCGCAACAATATATTCGGACTTTTGCTTTAAAGTTTCGAAAAGATCACGTTACTATTTAAAGATTATTCCATTTATCGTATTGTAATTTCATAAATACATTATTTCGTCAATAGACGATATATCGTAAATACATAAATACATTATGACGCATTTCGCTATTGGCTTAATGAAGGCACGTGACGAAATATCGGAAGTTGTTTTTTTTTTGTTTTTTTTTTATTTTAGCCGACAAAGCCTTTAGGACGCTGCTCGTGGACACATTTGTCCATGTTTTAAATTCCGTGAACAAACTTTGGTCCATCAAGGGTGATGAAGCTCGTGGTCTAGTTTAACCACAATGGTGTGTTTGGTTCACGAGATGACGATCGCATCAGCTCACCTGACTAAAGTCCAGGTGAGCTGACAACTGTCACAATGAAAGAGGAAACGCACCTGGAAATCTGCCACTGAGAAGAAAGTTGAGTGTTTGTGTTTGGCAGGAGACGTCCGGCCAGGGTGTCTCTGTTGGAAGACCACACACACGTCAGTGGCGGTGACCCAGTCCTGCAGGGAGGGACTCGCCTCGAAATTGTGGCCCGAGGGTCGTCCCTCCGGCGTGTCAAACTTGATGGGTCCACCACGGAAGAGTCGCACCCCGGGGTTTGAGCACAGGAAGTCCTGCTCGTTCGTTCCGCTCACGACGGTCTTACTCGAACGTCTGTGAAATCCCGAGCAGTCCGTCGAGTAGAACCGAAGGGGCAGCCAGGTCTTCCCAAAATCCGAAGACCCATAGATCGCCGTGGCCTCGGGTGTCGAAGGAAAGAGATGGAGACTCACGGACGTGATCTCAAAGCTTTTACCGAGAGACAAGGTCAGCTAGACGACCTCGTGGTCCTTCGATGACTGCCACTGGGTCACGTTGGACGGGCTGTTCACGTCGTTCAAAATGGACCGCCGGGTGGGACCAGTCGCAGACGATCTTGTGATCGTCGATCATCGACTCGTGGTCGTTCGGGTTCAACGGCTCGAGGGTCTTCTCACGACCAGAGAACCACTCGCGGGGGGTCTCGCAAGTGCTGCTCGCGGTCACCGTCCGACCGGACGCCACGTTCTTCCATCCTGGGGCACAGCAGCGAGGGTTCCGTGCTTCGTCGTAGCAGGGGATGGAGGCGGTAGACCCAAGTGGGGGGAAGTCCACGTGCAAGGAGCACGGCCCGTGCACGGAGCGAGGCGGCTCTGGAAGTGCGGCGCACAGGGAGGGACACGACGTGGCGCACAAAATGGCGATAATCCCGAACCGCACCGTTTCCTTGATCGTAATTATAATAGAGATTAAACACCATTGGGGTCTTACCCCGGGCTGGGTCCCACAAGCCTTCAAAGCTTCCCACGTCACGGACGGTCCAATAGGAGCCCTTCCCGCTTTCCAATCTCTCATCGCGTGTCCGGCAGAAGCAGGTGTTCGACTGTTTTTGGCGGGAAACAGGCAACGAGGGCTCAGAACGAAAGTGAATCACGTGACGATGACGGGCGTCCCGCCCCTCCTGAAGACACGCCCACAGTCCCACAGACAACGAGGGCTCAGAACGAAAGTGAATCACGTGACGATGACGGGCGTCCCGCCCCCTCCTGAAGACACGCCCACAGCCCCCCAGACATCGTTCCCATTTGTCAGTTAGATGGAATTTATAAATAAATTATTTAAATCTTCTTCTTCCTCAATGACTCCTTGGGGGTTAATATCGATTCCCAGTAAAACTCGACGGAGTTTATAAAATAAATTCGATCTTTGTGATTCGATGTGAACATCTGGCTCCACGGTTGACCCTGCAGTGACCCTGTGATAAGTTGTTTGAGGTTTTTTTTTCTTTTCCAAAATGTTCTTGCAAAATGGTTCGCTCGGCCTTGCAGGACGAGACTGGCGGGAAAAAAAAACAACAGAAGAGGCGCGCGCGTCGTCAAGGGCAGTGATTCACCTCAGAGAGCTCGTGCCGCCTGCGGGTCACGTGACGGCCCCTGGAGACGAGTGACAGGAACGTGGTTGCTAGGGAAATGCACATTAATATTGGAGGCGCCGTGAATCCAGGGACGGAGTTTATTTAGATTAAAAACACATTTATAACGGATTATTCTCCACACAATGTGTTCATATAACAACAGGACGTTGTTATGGTTGTTTGATGAGTGTGGACTTTTATGTTTAACTCGTACGTGCCAGTACGTGCGTGGCCGTACGTGCAAAAAAAAAAGAGGGATTGTGACGTCAATCGTGACGTCATAACACCGTGTCCTGTCATTGGTTTGGTAAATAAATGGCCATAACTTGGGAACCACTTATCCGATTAATATCAAACCTTGAAAAGGCACATCCGCAGGGCCCCGGCAATATACCTGGCAAGTTTCAATCAGATCGGGCCGGTGGTTGTCGGGAAACAGCGGTCTCACACACACACACACACAGACACACACACACACACACACACACACACACACAGACACACACACAGACACACACACACACACACACACAGGCGCACACACGCAGACACACACACACACGCGCTCGCACGCACACACGCACACACAGACACACACACACACACACACACACACGCACTCGCACGCACACACGCACGCACAGACACACACACGCACACAGACACACACACAGACACACACACACACACAGACACACACACACACACACACACACACACACACACACACACAGACACACACACACACACACACACACGGGCTGGCTTCACATTTTGTCTTGAGTTCAAGCCTCTAACCGTTAAATTAACACCAGGTCGGGTTGACTCAGCCTGTCATCCTTCTGAGGTTGGCAAAAATGAGTACCAGTGTGCCGGTAACTGGGGGGCACAGCATCAGCAGCACAACTGTGCCCCCAGAAAATGATGCAGCCAAGCGGCCATCGCCTACATACAAATAAATAAATAAAAAAAACATGAACACGAAATGATTCTGCAGCGTGACGTGACGTCATACCTCAAAGGGAAGAACATGTCCGAGGCTTTCCAAGATGTCCTTGGAATATGGTTGAACCTTCTGTTTGAGAGACAGACACACCAAACATGTTCCACCAGACACAATGATCTTGGACAAAATCATCCTGACCGTTGGTGTTCACGATGAGGTCACAACTTTCACGAACTGTGCCATTAAAAGGTAACAAGTAACCGTCCCTCGTTGAAAACTTACCTGTCTAATGTCCGGCAGGTAACCGAAGTAATAGCAAATTGTAAACAAACAGAGAAAGAGCGAGCACGGAGATACGCTGGCAGTCCATCTTGTCGCCGGCCGGATAACGGTCGCCGTGGCAACGGCAAGTTGTTTCAACAGCTTTGTGACGTCACAGTCATTCGTGAAGCCACGCCCACCGGTGTCGCCATGAGTCCGTGTGCTCTTCATCCTCAAACACTTTACTTCTAAGTATTGAAGGAAAAAGTTTTCCTTTTCTATTAACGGATGTGTTGTGGGTAAATCAGCCTTGCGAAAAGGATGAATAAACCTGAGCACGTTCAATACCCCACTGGCTTGACAAATCCATCCCGAACTCGAACGGCACTACAGGTAGAGACCATACCTCCACCATGCTCAACTGTTTACCTGCTTTCGCATCCAAGGAAAAGCCGTCGGAGGCCTTCGGAATCAGTGTCAACGCTTCACTTCACCACACCACTTCCGGTTACCATGGGTACCGGAAACCCGAACTCCAACACATTTGCTGCTTCTGGTTACCATGGTTACTGGAAACCCGAGCTCCAACACATTTGCATCTTTCGGTTCCCATGGGTACCGGAAACCCGAGCTCCAACACATTTACATCTTCTGGTTACCATGGGTACCAGAATCCCGAGCTCCAACACATTTACATCTTCCAGTTACCATGGGTACTGGAACCCCGAGCTCCAACACATTTATATCTTCTGGTTACTATGGGTACCGGAAACGATATCAACATGGAACAAATATGGCTGCACATTGTCGCCAAGTAGGGAATCGTCTCTCATCTCTTTCTTGGTATTGTTCTTCCCAAGCCGGACGATGAACTCTTCCTGCACACTCTGTGGGAGAACATCAAGAAAATGAGACTGCAGCCAGTTCCTTGGTTTATTGAGGTCATTCAGGTCGGAGGTGGTGGTCAGAGGTCATCGCATTCGCAGCCACAATGCCGGACGGCACCATATCACTGGCACATTTTCAGGATCTACACATTTAAATGTGCCAGTACGGATGTGAGATTTGTACTCTGACCAGGGATCTGAGACGGAGACTTAACTCCTTCGGTCCCAGGTCCCTTCGGAGAATCCTTGGCCTTTGTGTCCAAGGAGTGGTTGTTGAGAGACTCAGATGAGATTTGTTACCTGCGTAGTCCATGAGCGTCAGCTCTGGCTGTATGGACACCTGTATGAACACCTGGCTCGTTTTCCTGATGCTGATCCTGCTCACCAGAATCTCTCAGTGAGGGAGTCTCATGAGTGGAGGAGGCCTTTCATTCTTATTTTTGCATTCAACCATTCATTCAACCCTAACAGCTTGATAAAATTGCTCACTCATTGTGCACATTTTGACAATAACACGGTGTTGACACGTGTTTGTTGAAAATCAAGTTTGTTGTAGCATTGACGGAGAAGCCTTGAGACCATGTTGTCTTGTGACAGGCGATCATCGGACGTCTCTCGGAGCCGCGTACACGTCCACATTGGGCAAGTCGTCCGCGACACAGCAGCTCAGGGCACTGCGGTTCACGGCCATCTCCATCAGATTGTTCCACCTCCTTGACTTGTAGTCGTAACCTTCAACATTGCGGATGGTCCCGTAGCCATTGAACCCGCCAGCGACCACGATGACGTCGTCCACCACCTCGAGTCCAAAGTTGCTGCGAGGGTTGAGCATACTGGGCACCAACGACCACGAGTTCACGTCCTCATGATAAACCTCGACTGTGCCTTGTCTGTTCACACCATCGAACCCTCCAACCTGTGTGCACACACACATCAAACCATACGTAAGGTGCACGGAATCACATTCGGCCTGCGGTACGTATCAAGATGCCATATGTATGGAATCAAAGCCATAACCTTGTAGGAACCAAGCAAACTGGCATCGCGTCTCCTGTTCCTTCATTCCCATCGCAGCTGATAGACAAACTGTACGATCAGTGGGAATCATTTTTCAGGATTGCATTGATACAAATGTTGTGTCTCCCTGTCTTGACCCTCTGAATGAGAGCAGGGCCGACTGTGAGCCGGTCGGTGTGATGTTTGTCATGTGCTATCTCACCACGTAGACGAGGCCTCCGCACGCGATGACACCAACACCACTGCGGCAACAGTTCATGGACGCGATTGGGCTCCATTGATTTGTTTGTGGTGTGAAGCATTCCGCCGTTGAGAGGCATTCGGTCCCATTGAACCCTCCACAGATGAAGATCTGTAACAAGACGTGACTGATTCACTCACAGAAACATGGACAAAGCAAATGATGAAGGCTTCATGATGAGAAGAGAAAGGAAAAAAAAACATTTAATTAATATATTTATATAATTTTTATTTTTTGTATACCTTGTCGAGGCTCATATGAGAGTTAACACACAACGCACAGCAAGGGGGGGCATGAGACAAGCGGGGTGGGAGGGGGGAGGACAAAACAGTGGGGAACAGAGACATTACATCTGGGGAAGGGAGAGGGATGGGGCGGGGAATATGGGGAATACAAGATGGACATCACAGGGACTTTCAGGAAGGAAAGCAGGGAATTTGAAGGAGGTGGTCTTGGGTGGATTAACGGGGGTAGAAAAGATCGAGGATTTGAATGGGGGATGATAAGAGGTGGTGGTGAACAGCTGTTTTGAAGGCCTGGAGGCAAGAATGGGATTGAATAGAGTGAGGGAGTTTATTCCAAATGCGGGGAAAAAGAGGAATGAAAGAGTGAAGGTGAGCAGTGACTCGGGATTTTGGTAGTTTTACCAGAAGGGGGTTGTTGGCGGACCTTGAGCGCCTTGCGGAAATGTGGTGGGGACAAATCGCAGAGAGGGCAGGGGAGGGGGCGGGGGTGGAGAGGAGACGGTAGAAGACAGAAAGACCACCGACCTGCCTGCGGTGAGAGAGTGAGAGGCCCAAAGACTCAGCCTCATCGCGGGAGATGCCAATGATCCTAAATACCTTGGTTTCCACAGCGTGAAGCCGAGAAAGGTGGGAGACAGGAGCACCAGCCCAGAGGGGAGAGCAGTACTCCATCAGGCTGCGGACGAAAGCTTCGTAAGTGGTCAGGAGCTCAGGAGGGACGAGGAAGGACCTTGCACGGCGGAGGATTCCCAGTCGGTGACTGGCTTTGGAGGCGAGGTTTGAAATGTGACTTTTCCCAGGAAAGGTCATGGCAGATAGTGAGACCCAGAAGCTTGAAAGAAAGCACTTCTTCCAGAGGATTGTTGAGAAAGTGGATGGGGGGGTTTTCTAAACGGTCCTTTTGGAGAGACATCGTGAGAGTGTGAGATTTGTCTGGATTGAAAGACATGTTCCACGTGTTGTACCAGTTTGTGATTTTCCCCAGATCTGCATTGAGCGAAGAAGCTGCTGCTTGCCGGTCCGAGGGATGGCAGATGGTACGGCAGAGGGTGGAGTCATCAGCAAAAAGATATAGAGGATTTTCCAGAGAGTCGGAGAGATCATTGATGAAAACCAGAAAAAGAACAGGGCCCAGAACGCGACCTTGAGGAACTCCAGCCTGGACAGGAAGGGGGGATGAAAGAACTCCATTTAGGGCCACACGTTGACTGCGACAGGAGAGGAAGTCTGTGAGCCATGAATGAGAGGAGATGGCCTTGGATACCATGGGAAGAGAGTTTGGTGAGCAGGGCAGGGTGCCAGACTGTGTCAAAAGCACGCGATATGTCGAGGGATATGGCTCTCATTTCATGTCCGGCATTAGAGGACCTCCATCCATTGTTTGGAGAGCAGAAGCTGCATATCCAGGGTAGAGTGACCTGGTCTGAAACCAAATTGAAGATCGGAAATCAAGCCAATGTTGAAGAGGAAGGATTTAATGTCTTTAGTGATGATGGATTCCACAACCTTGCTGATGATTGGCAGAAGGCTGATGCGTCTGCAGTTGCAGGGAACTGTTTTTGCACCTTTTTTATGCAGGGTGGTAACGTTTGCTGATTTCCAAGTAGATGGCAGATGGCCTTGAGCAAATGAGAGGGTGAATAGAACAGAGAGAGAGCAAGAGCAGAAGAGCAGGTTTTTAGGACAAGTGGGCTGATGTCGTCTGCACCGATTGCAGAATCTGAGTCGAGGTTTCACAGCAAGCTCTCCACCTTGTCAGGAGAAAAGGAAACAGAGTCCAGGGACAGTTGGGTGCGACTGGGTAAGGTGGGTAGAGAAAGTGATGGGTTTTGGACACAAGATTTCGATACAAACACCGAGTTTAGGCATTCAGCCTTTTCACGTGCGGTATCAGCAGTGCGGCCATTTGAGGTAAGGGAGGGGATGGAGGGGGACCATCCACCAGAAACAGATTTGATTAGACACCATCAGGATTTGGAGGAGGGAGAGAGGTTTGAAACTTCGGACTTGAGATGAGAAAGATGTTGTTTTCTGGCTCTCCTGAGGGTAGATACACACTTGTTCCGAGCTTTATGGAAGGAACTGAGATTACCCTCAGTTGGGTTTTCTTTCCATGGGGCAAAGGCAAGTTGTTTCAGGACAACTGCCTCGCCACAAGCTTCAGTGAACCAAGGGCGGGAGGAAGAGGAGGACAACTGAACACGAGAGTGGATAAATCTGTGCATGAGGGAGAGCAAGTTTCTTTGAAAGAATTCCCAGGATGAGTTGATGTTTGAGAAAGTAGTGATAGGAGACCAGTCTATAAGTTTGAGGGCTGCTTGGAGACCCTGCCAGTCGGCTTGAGTGAAATGCCAGACTCGACGGCGGTGAGATGGTTCTCTGATAATAGCCAGAGAGATGTCCACATTGACAAGGACGTGGTCAGAAGAACCGATTGGAGCGGAGGAAGAACAGCAGATATTTTCTGCGAAATTTGTCAAAATCATATCCAGAAGAGATGGAGTTCCATTGGTTGAGATCCAGGTCGGGAAATTGACCGATTGAGTCAGTCCCAATGAGTCGCAGAAATCTTTTGTTGAAGTGCCATGACAGGTGAGAGAGGTCCCCACACCTAGCCAACTGGCATGATGACAATTGATGTCACCACATATGAGGAAGAGAGAGTTTGGATGAGAAGATAGAAGTTGGTCCATGAGAAGATAGAAATTTTACATGAAACCTTTCTTAACAATCACACCTGTAAGGTGGCCTCCAAAGGCAGTCACCGATTTGGCATCCTCCATCGTGCGAAGTCCCCTCCTTGGCACACCTGAACTCTTATCCACCTGCAAGGCTTTTGTCCACAGCTTGATAACGGAGTACTGTTCTCTTCTCTGGGCTGGCACCACTGCCTCACAACTTGCTCACCTTGATGCCCTGGACACCAAGGCTTTCGAGATCATTGGAATCTACCGTGATGACCCTGAGTCGATGAGCCGACGACTTTGCTATCGGCGACAGGTCGCTGGTCTCTCTGTCTTCTTCCTCCTCCTTCCTGATCTCGCACTCTCTGCCCTCTCTGTGCTTTGCTCCCCTCCCCCCAAAGGTATCTGTAGGGCGCACTTGGTCCACCATCAACACCCTTTTGCTCACCTCCACTCATTTGTTTCCCACCTGTGGAACCAACTTCCACATTCTCTTCAATCTGATTCTTCCCTCCAGGTCTTCAAGACAGCTGTTCACCACCATCTCATATCATCCCCAATCCGAAACCATGATCTATTCTAAACACGTTAAGCCACCACCACCCCCACCCCCAAATTTGGCTTCTGTGTCCATCTTATACACCCCTTGTATTCTCCCCTACTCCTCATCCTCACCCACATGTCCCTTGTTGTGCATCTCCCCTGCTGTTCGCTTCTCCCCCCCCCCCACCCTCCCTTCTCTTTCTGCTGTTCCTTTTGTTACGTTGCATCCTGTTCCGTTCCATGTTCGAGCTCTTCCACGAGCCTCGACTCTGGATACAACAAAAAACTGCCATTTCAGGGAGATGAAAACACTGGACTTGGCCACGTGGCCCATCATGTCTGTGCTATACCCACAACCCAGCACTCCCATCAAGTACAAGTGCTCATTATAAGGCCGGAATATGGCAACGGAACCAGCACACAATGGCGGCCTCTCTCTTTTCAAAAGAAACCGTGGGATATTTAAAGCCGATAATGTCGATGCAGGCAAGACAGCCAGCTTTGTTTGTTCAACCGAATGACGGCGTGCTCCGAGATGCTGCGGCCCCAGCGAGTGTCGCACCAGAATTGCAGTGCTCAGTTAACTTTGATCCAGTCAAGGATCAACGATCATAACGAGACGACGGTGCAATACAATACATGATTGTGATTCTGATGGAACCATGCTCCGTTACGGGGTGTTGGTGCTGCTGGAGCAGTTTCTTGACAAGAGTTATAAAATGGGAGGTTTGCCATTGCCTTCCCAACAGTCGTTCGGGCAGGGATTAGGAACTTGTTCCAGGGTGTCGGCAATTTGGTGACAACTCAGTGACTTTTCACGAAGGACACGTTGGGAGGTCTCAGGTGCACCAACTCGTGCCAGCCGGCACATGGGACTCCCAGGTTGACGTCCGTCCGAGAAAGGGCACCGCGCATTGATGGAACACCGCGATGGTGGATCAGAGCTGCCTCGGGATTTGAAACCACGCCAGAGAGCCTCGAAGCGAGTGCGCATGTGGTCTAGGTCATCCTGCCAACCCACGAAACGTAAACCTACAAAACCCCGAGCGTCCGGCTCGATGGCAAGCGTGCTACAGATAACTGGTCAACGTGTCCTACGGGTCATGAAAGCGCACAAATCAACTGGAAATCAAATCACAACACCAAGGTTAAAAAATAAAAACATCAAACAACAACAATGTTCAAATGAGTGTGTGTCCAACTTGGACTGAAACGGGACCTGAGGTCCCAGAATTGTCCGCAATCGACATCATCCAAGTGTGAAAGCACTCGGTTACACACACACACACAGACGTGGAGTGCAACGAGCTACGATCACGGTGAGTGCTGTCCGGACTACCTTTCCGTGGTGCACGGTTGCACCGGCATCGCTGCGTCGGTCTTGCATGCACGGGATGGCGGTCCATTGATTGGTCTGGTGCTCGTAGCGCTCGGCGGTGTCGAGGCGCGTGAAGCCATCGTAGCCACCAAGAGCATACAGGTAGTTGTCGAGCACGACGACGCTCACGTAACACCGATGGGAGTGCATGGGGGCAACCTGGGGGCACATATTCATTAATAATGGTGCACGACCTACTTGTACATCAACACGATCGATCACGCGCTTACCCTGTGACGTTTCACCGTGTTACGGTTTGTTTTTTCATCCATCTTTGTTTGTTTAATAACATCCTTCAGTTTCTTCAAGTTCGGTTTCGGTCATGGCTGCATCATCCGACGCAAGCTACTTACGCTGAGCCTCGAAGCTGAGGTCAGAGCAATCTCGTTCGACGTCAACCGAGTGTTCGGTACTCGCTGCCACCCACCGGGGCCTGTTCGACAAACTGTCCGCCATTTGCATCCAGGGCCCATTCTTCGGCACGTTCGCTCCGTGCGGGCCAAACAACACGTCGCTCTCCCCTGCTACGTCACAACGATCTGGCGTTCCCTGACGTCATAGCCTCGGGACACTTCCTAAATTGCTCAACACAGACGAGCATTCCTGCTTCTGTGGAATCGACTGATCCTTGTCTGCATTGTCGTTTTTATACAGCATCATGTTAAGACTTCTTAATGATCCTCCGTTTCATGGCCGGTGTACGTTATCGGCTGCGTCGTGACGTCACCGTCGTATGTCATGACGTCACCGTCGTATGTCATGACGTCACCGGCACATTCTTTGGTGAGGTTTGATGATTAAAATCACATCATTTCCCAAACATGACGGCTACCTGTGCTCCGTTTTGTCCGCTCATAATATTAACAAGGACAATTGTGTCCAAGAGCAGCGTCCTCAAGGTTTTGTCGGCTAAAAAAAAAAATTTTTTTTTTTAAAACAACTTCCGATATTTCGTCACGTGCCTTGATTAAGCCAATAGCGAAACCCGTCATAATGTATTTACGTATTTACGATATATCGTGTATTTACGAAATAAATAATGTATTTACGAAATTACAATACGATAAACTTTTCGAAACTTAAAAGCAAATGTCCGAATATATTTACAAGTTCATGATAGACGCTCTGAAAAGGCACCGTCTATGTGAGGATGTGTACATGTGCTCAGTATTGAAGGAGATCCGGATCTTGTATATACAAGAGCTGAGTCCAAGAGATTAGGATTTTGTCTTCACAAGAAGAAGAAGAAGAACAAGAAGAAGAACAAGAAGAACAAGAAGAAGAACAAGAAGAAGAAGAACTCCGAGCTCTCTATGAGCAGCGTCTCGCGTAATTATGGTAATAACAAGCAATATGGTAATCGTGTTCATCAACCTCTTGCCAGATGACGCCCACAGGGTCGAAACGCCGTACGCTCTTGAAGAACTCCAAGCCGTCGAAGCCGCCGACGATGAAGACGTACCCTCGATAGAAAGCGGTTCCGTGGTACGCACGTGGGATTTCCCCGGTCACTGTGACGTTCACCCAGGTGCCGGCTCGTGAGTCGTAGCACTCCATCGCATTGGTCGGGCTTGCCCCGCTCCAACCGCCAAAGGCAAAGAGCACGGAAGATGGGAGGCGTGGGCGCGCCACCTCGTTCGTCGACCTGGGATCCAGGTGATGGATGCTCATAATTGCTGAAATTATGAGCTTTTGGCACTTTAATGAGTACTTAATGTACTCGTGACACTTGACGGTGTTCATCAGGTACCCGCAGTCAAGGAGGGACAGACGAACCTACGCAAAACAACGAAGGGGAGGAGAAAGAAACAAAATTCGTGAAAAAAACTAAAAGAAAAAAAAGAAGATTGTGATAAATTTAACTCAAAATGGCTCTCGTCCACCTGATCAGGTGAGTCGCGAGGAATTCACGAGCACACGAAAAGATGCTTTCTCGCAATCGGTCTCATGGCACGCACCGATGAGGGCCGAGGATGAGGTCGTCCATTGGTTGGGTGGGCACGACACCCTCACACTACTCTCCACAACAAGACAACACACTACAGGGTTGATAATACGTTATTTATCAATGATAATACGTTATCAATGATAATATGTGTCTGGTGGTAACGGGAGGGTGTGGTGGGATGTAATATATGTCAGTGGTCTTTCTGTCTTGTACCGTCTCCTCTCCGGTCTCATCCCCCCCTAATTTTTGCTCCTTCGCCCCTGATAGCGAGAAAGTAAAGGTGTGTAAAGTAAAGCGAAGTCCAACATGGCTGAGTTTCGTGGACCGTTGACGCTTCATCTAGGAGGAGATAACAAACACTTAGCTCCATTTTAGTATTGTTGCGGTTTCGCGCCCGCCGGCGTGCTGACGGCCACGTAACTCGAATCGCGGCACGTCGCCCACCGGACGGACAATCCAGTCGTGACCCTCTCGGACTAACGCCGGGAACCAGTCACGGGTGGACCTTTCGGTCTCACCGCGATCGAGCCAATCAGCCCCCGCGTGGGATAGGGTTGCTCGCCAAATTCGACCTACCTAAGTACCCACGCGGAGGGTAGACCGGGCGATCGCACCTCGCCGCAGGTCGACTTCGGACACGGGCCACTTAAGCGACCCGTTCCGTACTATCGGGATAACCGAGCGGTGTTATTCGTCGACCTCGACGGTTCGATTAATTATCGGGCGTATTCAGCCCACTACCAACCCTTTACGTGAAGCAAGATGAGGATTCAATGAAAGAAATGACGAAGCGAAGCGGGAAACAGTTCAACACAAAGCACATTTATTCGCGATGAACGGAAAGCGCACATATACAATTCCACCAAAAGCACACAGAAAAGAAAAACACAATGCAATTTACACAAAAAGCAAATGCGACAATGCAGATCTAATACCGATTACACGAGCACACGGCAACACTTATACAATTTTACTTCACAGACGGCGCCGACAACACATACCCAAAACCAAGGAAAAGAATAGAGAACCCTCAAGGATGAGGCGGGCCTGAGGCCGAGACCGGGTCGGGCCTACCCGTCTGGTGATGAGACGCGGAGCGGCGATGGTGCCTCAACTCCGCGGGCCTCGCGGGCAGTGTCTGGTAGGGGGTGGGAAAGGGGCCCCCTTGGTCGCACTATCTCAGCGCGGGGGAAACAGGAGGGGGTTGCTGATGCTCGGGGTATAGAGGATTTTTATTGTCCCGCGACGAGCGTCTCCACCTCGGCCAGGTCGCGCTGTCGGCCTCCCTGGGGTGCAGCTCCCTGCACGACGCGAGCACCCCCTCGTCTGCCCTCGCCGCCTCTCCACAGCTCCGTCCCCTCCGCTCCGACTCCAACGCACACGACGACCAGCTCCTTCTTGCCAACTCCACCGCCCGCGAAGTCTTAACTCTCTGTTCTGGTGTTTCTGACGAACACGGTCGCTTATATAAGCCCCGTGGCTTCGCCTTTGACCCCCTCCCTTCGACCTTTCACCTCGCTCCCCATTGGCCCGAGAAAAAGTGGGCGTGAATGCTTTTTGATCCATAAATTTGCATATATCGATCGCCCTCCAACGCCCTGGGGGCGGGGCCAAATCGCCCCTCGCTCACCGATTGGACGGAACAAAAGTGGGCGTGTGTCGTTTTTGATCCGTTTTTGAAGCACAAAATCCGTGATTTTGTACACGCTGTTCGGCGCGCGCCCTGCACGAGTCCAACACCGGTACCCACAAGCGGCGCAAGAACGGTGGCGATGCGACGGTTGCGAGGTGTGACGTGAAGGTCGTGGCGGTTGTGGTGAAGCGGCGTTGTGGTTGGTGGTTGATGTTGTGACTGGTGGTGGTAACAATGGCGGTTGGTCCAAAATAAAGATAGTAAAAGAAAAACGGCTATCCTGAAGAGTCGCAGCACGCATAAATGACATGTATTCCCACTAGACAACGGGTTTGGGCCTAACTACACATGTACTTACTGAGATATCTCACCTAAGGGACCTGAATGGTGATTTGCGAATTTGGTAACCACAACAGTATTATCGAAGATTATTAAATCTTTCAACCACATTCGGTGACGTAACAGAGAGAACGTCCACTCCAATTAGGGCAGGTCGGTGGTTTGAACCACAACTCAATCACACCAAACACTTTATTACTTAAACGTGTGTTAATGTGTGTCCACACATGCGCACACCCCAATGACGGTGGCTGAGTGCAGGTACAGGTACAGGTACAGGTACAGGTACAGTGCTTACCTTGGAGAGAAGTTTCTCAACGCACGGTGTCCGCGTTTGTTCGGAATAACCGATCCACCTCTCCACGGCCTCGAACACGACCCGCTCGTTCTTCACGTTCAGATGATCGCGCTCCATGAACTGGAGCAAGTCATCGAGAGGGAGCTGCACGAACTCGTCGCTCACCCGGGCCACGTCGACGAAGTGTCTCAGCACAAACCTGCTCGCCGCCATCTTCAGATCCTCGCAGAAAAACGTGTCCGCCAACTTGTAAATCCCGATGCAGTTGTCCGAGCACAAGCGATCCTTGAGGAACCTGCAGCAGAGCGTGAGCGCATCATGCATGGAGTAGTAGTCGGCCGCGACCAGGAGCTCTTCCACGTTATTCCCAGTGACGGGCAAGACCCCGGTGTAGCAGAACTCGCTGAGCAGACGAATCACTTCGGGTTCCACTCCCGTGAGGTCGAACTTGCGTCTCACGTGCCCGTTCCACCTCCTGCTGAATAACACTCTGTGTTCGAGAAAAAGAGAGAGAGAGAGAGAGAGAGAGAGTGAGAGAGAGAGAGAGAGAGAGAGAGAGAGAGAGAGAGAGAGAGAGAGAGAGAGAGAGAGAGAGAGAGAGAGAGAGAGAGAGAGAGAGAGAGAGAGAGAGAGAGAGAGAGAGAGAGAGAGAGAGAGAGAGAGAGAGAGAGAGAGAGAGAGAGAGAGAGAGAGAGAGAGAGAGAGAGAGAGAGAGAGAGAGAGAGAGAGAGAGAGAGAGAGAGAGAGAACGATGGTCAGCGAATTACATGGCAACCAGCTTAATTTACGTGTGTGTGTGTGTGTGTGTATTAGTCACAGACAAACACCTAAAACCACCATTCATTGATGGATCTGCGGAACGTACGAGGATCCTCGTAACGCGAGGTTCATCATCCGAGGAAGGCAACGCGGTTCGAAACCATTGTTCGGCAACGTCACAAGGACGATGGAACCTCGTTCCCAGAATGCTTACAAACCGAACAGAACGAGCGAGGTTCCATTATAACATTTAAACAAGATTTCCTCATCATCGATAACTCCCGCCCTGTGATGGATGATGACACGCACCCACAGGCGGGCACCAGGGACGGCGAATTCAGCTGGTTGTGCCTCGCCACGTTTCGGCTCGTCGTGGAACCTTCTCTTCAGTGGCTTTCATTCACCTGCTCATTTAATCTCATGAGGAAGGGAGGGGACAGCTTGCTCTCGGAGAGGTGTCACACCATCACACACCTTATACTAATTTAAAAATCAACAGGTATCACTGATCCGTAAAACCAATTACCAGGAAAACAATTTTAATCCAAGTACAATCAGACGAAATTTCATCATCAGGTGTTGTAATATCCCATCGCGATTCCACGTAGCTTCCGGAACACATCACCAAAGTCATCCTTTTTGTCTTGTACATGACGGCTACATGAAACTCGCGTGACCATAGTCTTCGTCGCAATCTTCTTCATGCCAACAACAAGCAAATTAATCACGCATATCATAATAATCAATTATCATGCCCACGTGATACGTGCCCACATCGTCGGGAGTTTGCAGGACGGGCAGCTGCCCTTTCGGCAAGCTGAGAAAGTCCTCCAACTCTTCCGTTGTTCAGAGGCACAACCATTTTTCCCAGGTACTTTCCAGTTGTTTTCAGCCTGTTTGAGAACCTTGTGAGTCATTTTGGGGAACAATCCTTTTCTCGCACACGCACGAAACACTCCGGGGGGCCACGAACACCGTAGTTTAGGTGTTTCCGCACATCATTTTGAAAGTCCCTCATTGGTGAAGGTCATGATGACTGTTTTCCTGGACAATCACATGTCAGTCTTTTGGACTTTGTACGCAGCGAGTATGATGGCAAGAAACGACCTACATATTACATACGCAACGATCAACCGGCCTCACCACCCCGACAGCAAACATTTGTTGTTTTACTTTGGTCGAAGTGCATTTCGTCAGTGATATAAAATGGCAATGTTCTTTAAATATTGTTTTTGTGGAATGTTTAAACGATTTTGAAAGCAAAATAAGAGGGCTTCCTTTGATTGAGTCATCAAATAACATGCACGTCCTACTCGCCCTCTCCTAACCTCCCTCCTCTGTCCCCACAAATCCCTTGGCTTCATGAAATTATGTCATATTTAATTGCCCCGACAGTTAAGTTCAACATACCTGAAATAATTGCTGTAACAGCACAGAATGTTTTTGTGAACATTGATAACCTTTCCTTGCACATGCAGTGCAGCATCACAGAGCTTTCCTTCCGTGCACAACTCGTTAAAAACGTCCGCTCTTGTGGAGCCTGCGCAGCATTCGTCATCATCGGATGTGTCCTTCATTCTGCAACAAACAGATTCAGAGTTCGAACTCTACGGCATCAAGCCGGCGGACTGAGTGCAAAGTGTACGTTCAAGAACAACAAAACAATTCCTCCGAAATACCTCCAAAAATTAGAACTCGTCAAGAAATCTGCAGCCGAACATCGAAGATGGAAAATTAAATATATCTAACTGTCGAGTTAATAAGTTTCAATTGTTGCAATCGTCCTATTTGGAGAACTTAATGGACTCGTTCTAGTACGGCACAGTCCCAAGCGTGTACCGCGTGCAAACGTCAAAAGCAGTCAATATATAAATATAGAAAGACCCACCCACATGTCTCACCTGTGAATGGAGGGAATCGCTGCTCGTTGTGCGAAGATAACCTTCTTTCTGCCACCTGCACAAAAGGTGTATTATGACGTCACAAATGACTTTATGTGTCATCGGCAATGAAGTGCTTGTTGTCGCGATGAGAGTTCTTTGGATTCTCGATCGTGCATTTATTTTTTTGAGGTTTTATTACGATCGAAACGCCGATATTTTTTTGTTTATTTTAGTGGCTGCTGATGGTGTTTTCAATGAAAATTTGTTCGCCGAGTATTTTTTTAAACGACGATGACTGGCACTGCGATTACTTTGTTTGTTTGTTAATACCTGCGACACCAAAGGTGGATTGTCGACGTGTTCACCCGTTGGTTTATGAGCACGACGTCTCAAAAAAGTTATGGACAGATTCGGACGAGATTTGGTGGACAGGATGTGTGTGTGTGTGTGTGACAAGGACGAATTGATTCCATTTTGGTATTCTTCACCCCGATACGCATGCCGCACTCTCACCTGCTACGTATCGACATGTAACATGGTTCTTGTTCGTATTATGAAGGCGATTTCGGTTCGACACTCTTCAAGTGTATAATTCGATTTAAACAAGAGTTTAAAGGCATATAATTAATTTAATTCTGGGTTTTACCGCCGTTTTTACTCAGTGTCTATTACATCGCCCGATCTAATGCATTCCATTAGTTCTTCATGCCTGTTGTTTGTGTCCTTTATGACGTCCTTAAAAACAGTAAGTTTCCTGTTTGGAATGATTTTACATTTTGTTTGACAGACAGGCAGACAGAGAAAAAAAATGTATCTCACTCCTCTCTGCACGTGTGCGATCGGGACAAATTGAGAGCCCAAGTTCGGTGAAATAACAAACTTGTTTTCCAATTCATGTTCAAAATAGAACATTCAATTTGAATAAGGTGATACTCGATCACAAACTGATAAGATAGACAGACGGATGGACCGATGGACGGACAGACATGAACCAATTACTTAATCCCGCTTTTCGTTTCACGTGTGCGGGGTAACATATGGGGGACGTGAGCAGAGAGTGAGGAAACGAGGACATCAGAGCTGAAAGCTCTCAAAACAAAGCGAGAACTTTTATTTTTATTTTTATTTCAAAGAAAGATCAACGAACCAAACAAGAGAACGTATTGAGGAGGCCGGAGATTGCAAACCGATTCCAGCTACTCTCGTCACCAAACTCAACCAAAAATAAATGCCTGATTCATTTGCTCTTCAGCCAACCACCGAAGTCCTTCAAGAAGACCACTCACAAAACAAATATAAAGTACACATTGCTGAAAGGGGTTTGTAATCATTTGAAAAGGCAGGTGTTTGAGAGCAGTTCTAGTTTATATACAGTCCACCAGTCTGTTCTCGGTACACCTCAATGATATCTCCGTCTTCCATTCCCAACTAGAAGAGGGACAAAATGGTAAAAATTAACAAATATCACAAACATTCAAAAGGCAAAGCTTCTCAAGAACCAAACGCTCTAAATAAATAAAAAAACAAACAAGTAGAGGTACATTTAAAGAACACTGCCCCCATGCCCAACAAATAAATAAATAAATAACAAATCCTCCAGCCCCATGCCCAACAAATAAATAAATAAACAAGTGGTGCCAGGCACAACAAATCCCGCCCATTTAAGGCATAAAGTTATTTTGAGGATCAAATTTAAAATTTGAACCATGTTTTAGTTTTAATGGAAAATTTGTCATTTTGACCGATGACCATGACCCCCAAAACTTTGGACCTTACCGATATTCACAAATATACATTCTTCACTTTGGAATGGGTAGGATTATAAGTGACAAATAGAATAAGGTTCACTATAAGCTTAGTTTGAAGTAAATCAGATCATTTTTGACGACGTTATGAGTGAAAAACGATTTTGATCTTTTCGTGACCTTGACCTTGACCTTTGATCCAATTTGACCCAAAAGTTAATGGGGTCGTCCAAGGTTCATTGCCCACCTGTGGATTAAATTTGATAGTGTTTGCTGAAGCCGTTTTGCCGTAAAGTTGCTAACAGACAGAGAGGCAAACAAACAGACAAACAAACCGGACGATTACAATATCCCACTCCCTCCCTCCGGGGGGCGGGATAATAAGGAATTTATAAATCGATAATAATTAAGGAATTAATCAATTAATTGATTAATTTAAAAAAATTAAAAATATTGTTTTTGCTAAGACGCTTGTTCACTTTTGTCCCCAAATTTCAGCTTCCGAGCTCAAAGGATGGCGAAGATATCGCCCGGACAAA
The DNA here is from genome assembly GCF_056783735.1 of Eptatretus burgeri. Classification (NCBI taxonomy): domain Eukaryota; kingdom Metazoa; phylum Chordata; class Myxini; order Myxiniformes; family Myxinidae; genus Eptatretus; species Eptatretus burgeri. The sequence goes on along the minus strand of NC_140984.1, from coordinate 866,008 downwards.
CCATAAAAACGTCACGGAGAGCACGATTACTTGCAAAATCCACCTCCCCACCTCCAAAGGTTGCCATGGATACATCAAATTGTCCATTTCGTTGAGATTAAAATTGACAATCTTAATCAAAGCTGAGGTTAATCGGATGAAAATTGATTATTTTTCAGATTGAAACAGATGATTCTACAAGTTTGACCTTGAGTTGACCTTTGACCTTTTGACCTCAGAAATCGTTGGTTTCCAAATTCAGTGATGCACGATGAAATTATGAAACAACTCAGGTCTGTACACTGAAACCACAATCTGCATGCATATATATATATATATATATATATATATATATATATATATATATATATATATATATATCTCTCTCTCTCTCTCTCTCTCTCTCTCTCTCTCTCTCTCTCTCTCTCTCTCTCTCTCTCTCTCTCTCTCTCTCTCTCTCTCTCTCTCTCTCTCTCTCTCTCTCCCTCTCTTTCTTTCTCTCTTTTTTTTCACCTGTGGAATACAAGACCCTCCACTCCAATTGCTTCTAACAACAGGAGGTCGATTCTCACTCACTACAGGTAGGTGTGTGACCTTACAATATTCTACCTGCTCTAATCTGTTCCCACCTGTTCACTTACGCAACTCCTCCTTCAAGTTTGCACAGATTCTTCCAGAAACCGAGCTATTTCTCCTCCGGCCCTTTGCCTTTTCTGTTGAGCATCAACTCACGTGCAACGTCTGTATTTAATATCATCTGTGAACTTGCTGTCCTCTGTCATTTAGCTCTTCCATGAACTTAGATTTCTCGATAAAATAATATAAATGACAAGCAACGATACTCGGCGTTGCCGGGCAACGTCGGGTCCCTCTTCCCACTCCAGCCTTTCCCTCCCACCTCACCCCTTGAGGGACAAATTCATCGATATGGCTGAAATAATGATGCTATACATGTTTATCCTCATCGTCATGTCATGAATCTGGGATGTGTTCAGTCACCAAGTTGCTTGTACAGCGCTTGCCAAGTGGCTTAAGCATTCGAGCAAGCACTCTGTTAGAAACCGTTGAGAAGGAACGGCTGGCTTGGCAAGCGCGAGCTCGCCAGCTGCTTTGGTAACAACACACCACTGGACATCTCAACAGCAAACAATACTTGGAAAACAGCAACAAAAGGACATTTATTTAAAAACATGAAACACTTCTAATATTGATGAGGAGTATCACACACATCCACCCACACACACAAACTCAGCTTTATAGTGTTACGGCTGTGGAAATTCGCAGAGCACCATATAGGTCCTTCGATCAGTTATGTCGATAAGTCTGTGTTCAGATAGATTTCCCCACCGATGTCTAAGGGTTTTATTCGTGTAACCGGGCTGTGAATCTTTGAGTTAGCCATTTTTCTTTTACTATCGTTATTTTGGACCAACCGCCATTACTACCACAAGAAAGCCCCACCAACCACCTTCTCCACCACCAACATCGCTCTGATCAACCGCTTCACAACAACCACCTTAACCACCACCGCCCAACCACACCACCCTCACGACCACCACAAACGCCAGCCACACCACCCTCACGACCACCACAAACGCCAGCCACACCACCATCAAGACCACCACATAACGCCAGCCACGCCACCATAACACCAACCACACCACCACCGCATTTCCACCTCAGCACGTTTGCGAGAAGCCTGGCATTCATCGGGGGAGAACGGACGACGGCCTCACCCCTCCCCCCAACGACAAACACGTGCGGAAAAGACGAAAGCTATGAAGACATAAAAGAAAGGCCCCGATTCGGCGAGGAAAACGCCCTGCTTCTGGAAGCTCCGCGCGCGTGCTGGAAGTGAGGGGGCGAAAGGGAGGGGCGAGGTGCCGTGGAAATAAAAGGGGGCGCTGAACGCAGACTCTCCCTCTGAGTCGTCGGCTGCTGGAGGTTGAGGAGGTGTGTGGAAAGGAGAAAAGGGTGTCGTGTCGGAGTTGTGGGCAGTGAGTGGAGCCGCGGTAGGGGCCTGGAGAGAGCGGAGCGCAGCGGAGCCAAGGCGCACGACCTGCCATACCGTGCCTTACCGTTGGTCACTGGAGAGGGGACATCGAGGGTCGCCCTGGAGAGTCACCACGAGGGACAAGCTAGCCAGCTCGGTCTCTCGGAGCCTTTGCGGTCTGCACGGCTCCGTGTTAATAAAGACCCCAAGGGGTCCAGTCTACCCCTCGTCTGTCAGGTCAGGTCAGGTATGGGAGCATGTGCCAGAACAGCGCGTCGCTGCGTCCACTTTCCGCCGGTACTCCAGGGGCCTCCGTCTGGCCATCCCCCAGGCAGATGCCAGGCCCATCCCCATCTCCTTGAGATGATGGTCAACCTGCTGCAACCATGAGGCACGTGGTCGGCCCACTGGCCTCCTCCACTCATGAGACTCCCTCGCTGAGAGAATCTGGTGAGCAGGATCAGCGTCAGGAAAACGAGCCACATGTCCATACAGCCGCAGCTGACGCTCACGGACTATGCAGGTAACAAATCTCATCCGAGTCTCTCTCAGCAACCGCTCGTTGGACACAAAATCCGACCAGCGATAGCCAAGGATTCTCCGAAGAGACCTGGTACCAAAGGAATTAAGTCTCCGTCTCAGATCCTTGGTCAAAGTCCAAGTCTCGCACCCATAGAGCAAGACTGGAAGTACCAAGGACCTGAAGACTCGGACTTTCGTCCTCCCGCACAGGTACCGGCAGCGCCACACCCCATGATCCAGTGAATCCATGACTCCCCAGGCCCGACCCAGACGTCTATTGACCTCCGGCTCACAACCTGCGGAGACATGAATATCACTGCCAAGGTAAGTGAATCTATCCACGACCTCAACATCCTCACCACAAACAGACACAGACAGGACAGCAGCATCCAAGATGTCACCGAAAGCCTGGATCTTTGTTTTGACCCAAGAAATCCGTAATCCCAACGGCTCCGACTCCTCATTCAGCACCTCGAGGGCCCCCAAGAGGATGTCTAAAGTCTCCGCAAAGATGACTGCATCATCTGCAAAATCAAGGTCCGAGATCTTGACATTGCCAAACGATGCACCGCAACTTGATCTCTCCGACATCCTCCCAAAAATCCAGTCCATACAAGTGCTGAAAAGTGTGGGGGCAAGTACACATCCCTGACGAACTCCAGTAACAACTGGAAATAAGTCAGAGGCGGTACCACCACACTTCACAGCACTCTCAGTACCAGAGTAGAGTTCAGACATCAGATCGATCAGTTTCGGTGGCACCCCACGAAGACCAAGAATCCTCCAGAGGACATCCCGATTCACTGAATCGAACGCTTTACAGAGATCAACATAGGCTGCAAGCAGCCCCTGCCGAAACTCTCGTCTGCGTTCGGTGAGGACACGAAGTGCAAGGATACGGTCAATCGTTGACCTCTTTGGTGTAAAGCCTGACTGCTCTGGACGCTGGTGCTCAAGCAGATGGTGGCGAACCCTATTAAGAATTATCCGAGCAAAGACCTTGCCCGGCACTGAGAGCAGCGTCACCCCTCGGTAGTTGTTGCAGTCTTGGCGATCACCCTTCCCTTTCCAGAGAGGGACAACAAGGCCCCTCTTCCAGTCAGTTGGGATGATGCCTGTGTTCCAGGCAGAGCACAAAACTGCATGCAACGACGCGAGTGCAGCATTTCCACCAGCCTTGAGAAGTTCGGCATGGATGCCACAGATCCCTGGAGCTTTGCCCCGTTTCAACTGGTTCACCGCAGCCCGTGTTTCCACAAGCGATGGTGGACCACAGTTGATTCGAGGGTCAGCAACAGGGATTGTAACACCCTTGACGTCCAACTCGACAGCTGGGGGATCAGCCTGGTACAACCGCTCGAAGTAACCGGCCCAGCGGGCCTTCACTTCAGACTCCTCTGTCAAGAGCCTACCACTCTCTGCTCGAACTGCAGTGCTCCGAGGGATGGGCTTGGATGAACGTAATGCGCGAATTCCCCTGTAAGCGGGACGAGAATCACCTGTCCACAGGTGATGCTCTACCCCTCACAGATTCCTCGCACATAGGCCTCCTTGTCCACCCTCAGTGCACGTACAGTTTTACGCCTCAGCTCCCTGAACAGCTCAGCTCTGCCATTCAGCCTGGCCCTGCGACTCTGGTCAATGGTATCCAGTGTCCCTTGAGAGACAAAATTCTTCTTTGCCCTGCGGTGAACTCCAAGGCATCCACCGGCAACATCAAGGACGGTGGTCTTGAAGGTGTTCCACAACTCTTCAGGGCCCCCCACAACACCCAGACCCCCAAGTGTCCACTCAGCCTGTTCGCAAACTCCTCAGCTACTCTCTCATCCCTGAGCTTGGCAACATCCAGCCTAGGCTGGGATGGTACCATTCTCCAGGATTTAAGGTGCAGCTTTAGAGTTGCTACAACAAGCCTGTGGTCAGTATTGAGGAACTGAGCACTCCGGTAGACCCTGCAGTTCTGGATCATCCTCCAACGACCGTCAATGAGGACATGGTCAATCTCCTTTGCCACACCGCCAGCGTTGGAATACCAAGTCCAGCGATGAGCTTGCGGGCGCTGAAACCATGAACCAGCCACCCTAAGTCCATGACTTCTTGCAAAGTCAAGGAACTTAGTGCTATTCTGGTTCATAGTTCCTGACCCATGGGGACCAACACACACCTCATAACCATCCCTATCAGTTCCAGTCGATGCATTGAAATCCCCCAAGACTAGAAGTGTATCTCGTCTGGGGCACTGATTAACCACAGACTCGAGTGTGGCGTAGAATGTGTCCTTCACGGTAAGATCACTCGCCTCAGTCGGAGCATAAATAGAGACCAGGGAAATGACACCTAAGGAGTGACGAATCCTTAATCTCATAATACGCTCGTTGACCGGTGTTACCTCAATTATCATTGGGGTCAGCTTATTGGACACAGCTACAGCAACTCCTTGGGTATGGTCACCATCAGAGCGACCAGACCAATAGTAGGTGTAACCACCCACCATTATCTCGCCGCAATCCGGTCTCCGAACCTCAGAGAGAGCTGCAATCCCGATGTCCAAACGCTTGAGCTCAGATGATAACAGAGACAGGTGATCATCCTCTCTTAGGGATAGGACATTCCAGGCACCCACCCGAAGGGACCGCCTCAGGTTAACCCAAGGAGACCGCCGTCTGGTGGACGACACCTCAGCACCACTCCGACACACTCTCCCGCAATCTGACCCAGGGATGTTACCCCGTGGTTTCCCTCCTATCAAAGATTGGGGGTCCCGAAGGCTTTGCCCCAATCCCATCATCCGGTGAGCTGCCCTGCGAAGGGAAGCTGCACAGGAGGTACTCCCACGGAGTGGGTTTTCAGATTTTTTTGCGTTTTTGCGTTTTGCGGAATGAAGCGTTTTACGGTGGCTGGAGTGCAAATCCTGCCACCAACCTCCTAATAAGAAGTAACCCAACTGCAGGAGGACGTCCGCAGACACAGTTGGGCACTAGATATGGATGGCCGTTGGCTCACAAGGAGCTCCTCCGCCCTTTGAGCCTTTGCGGTCTGCACGGCTCCGTGTTAATAAAGACCCCAAGGGGTCCAGTCTACCCCTCGTCTGTCCTGGGGTTTTTCCTTGCTTTTGAATGAACGTTGTGGCGCCATGTCCGTTTGTAGAACTGTTAAGTGTGTACATCATAGATAGACGGTAGAAGCTCTTTTGCATTGCTTCTGTTGGCTGTATACTTGCGTGCGTGTTCGGCCTTGCATAATTGCCATTGCTGCATTGATTGACGTGCAAGCCTGCATATGTGTCTTGTGAAATAAATGTGCTTGTTTAAATGTAAACCCGTTCGATGTGTCGTTTCCCTAATTGAACTGCCATATTGCACTCGGAATATAGTTGGTTGTTAAATAGCCGATAAAGTGATTGGGTCCAAAGGGGCTGCGTGATAAATACCCCGCTCGGTTATCCCAAAACGAAGCGAGCTGCTTAAGCGGCTTGTTTCCAAGCGGCCCTGTTGAGGTACAGTCTCTCGGTAGTCTGGCCGTGCGATTAATTAGGTATATCGACAATCCGGCGATTGACCCTGTAGCGCGGGTAGAATATTGACTAGGCTGTGGTGTGCTCAAAACACACCCGTGGCTGGTTTTCGGCGTTGATCCGGAAAGCCGCGACTGGATTGTCGGTTCGGTGGGCGAAGCGGCCGCTATTGGTTAAACGCGGTCGTTCACACGCCGGAGGGCGGAAATCATCAACAATGTATTAGATTAACATGTTATCCTGAAAGTTGTTCACTTGAACGACACAACTGATTGGCAAAATATCTCTTCATCCCGTATCTCCCCAACCCCTTTTACCTTCTCCTCCTGCATCCTCAAAAATCCTCCTGCTACCATTACAACATCCTCCTCCTCCTTCCACTACAACCACAACATCCTCCTCCTCCTCCTTCCACCATGACCTCCTGCTCCTCCCACCGACCTCGTGTAAATAAATAAACACATTTACCCCAAACTTACTCGCTTCTAGTTCCGGGGAGGCAATTTTCGAAAAACAAACAAACAAACAATGCAGCAGGTAAACAAAAACAAACAAACAATGCAGCAGGTAAACAAAAACAAACAATGCAGCAGATAAACAGTCGCACGTTTCCAGTCGATGAAGTAACCCCCCTCGTCATCCCACGTACCTCGAATGGTGTTTCATGGTCATTAATCCTCTGCCCTTCAAATATGAACCGCAGTGAGTGTGGCGGAACAGACTGAAAGCAGAAAAAGAGAACAGTGGGGAAGTGATGTCTTCAATCAAAAACAATAATCCGACACGTGTAGCTGAGTCTTCAAAACTCGAGTGTTCAAAGTAAACTCCGACGCGTGTGAGGACGCGGAAACGGAACAACTCCGGTGAGAGTAAACTGCTCGAAGTGATCCAAACACAGCACACAGGGGAAAACTAAAATCCTCAAACAAATTACAATCGTTGTGTTATCACACGCGAGCAAGTACAACCGGTCACTTCGCCGGTGGTAATGTTAACGAGCCCCATCGTCGCCCGTCAACGTGAAGGACACGTCCACAGTGAGCTCCCACCTCCGTTTCACCGATAAAGGTGACGAGCCAGGAATTTTTTATCTCCCTTGAACCTTCTCAGGTGAAGAATCAAAACTTACAAACACGATAGATTGACCAGCACCACCACCATCCTCACCCGTCAAAGTGATGGACACATCCACAGTTTTTTTTTATTATAAAAAACGCTTCTGTACACCGCCCTCGAAACTCGGTTAGTCAGTCACCGTCTACAATTCCAATCGAAGAGACGAAATTACTCTTTTGTGGGGAAAGTTTTTCCAGGTTTTTTTTATCCTCAAAAATAGACCACAGTGAACACACAGTCATGTTAAAAGATTGGCGTTTAAATCCTTCACTCAAATTGTCCTCATGACTGGGGGGGGGACGGACAGACACACAGTGTTCATATACAGGTAGATCATTCGGAATCGTGACACACCTGGCATCGGCAATAACAATCTGTCAGCTTCTTTAGCTGCGTTGTCATTTTCATTTTGACATGGGTCTCAGTCACGTCCTGAAAACAATGAAACCGACGGAGCGCTCAGACTCACTCCGGCATGAAGCAGGGAACACGTCCGTCGTGCGTACATCTCCGACGAATGAATCAGTCACCAACAAGCTGCACTCACAAAACAGAGACATCTGCAACCGATCACCGGACGGTGAGTTCAGGTCGCGTCTAATAAATAAACGTCATTTTGTCTGTCTGTCTGTGTGTCTGTGTGTGTGACACCAATCACACCAAAAGTACTGGACCAATTACCACCAGATTTGACACTTAAACCTCATTCGAGCTGCTGTTGAACAGAG
>NC_140984.1:843156-853156 GCF_056783735.1 Eptatretus burgeri | reverse complement strand
TCTGCTAACATCACTGCCCTGCATAAAAAAGGTGCAAAAACAGATCCCTGTAACTATAGACCAATCAGCCTTCTCCCAATCATCAGCAAGGTGATGGAATCCATCATCGCTTCAGACATGAAATCCTTCCTCTTCTCCAATGGCTTGATTTCCAATCATCAATTTGGTTTCAGACCAGGTCACTCTACCCTGGATATGCTGCTTCTGCTCTCCCATCAATGGATGGAGGTCCTCAATGCCAGACAGGAAATCCAAGCCGTATCCCTGGACATATCACGTGCTTTTGACACAGTCTGGCACCCTGCCCTACTCACCAAACTCTCTTCCCATGGTATTCAAGGCCATCTCCACTCATGGCTCGCAGACTTCCTCTCCTGTCGCAGTCAACGTGTGGCCCTAAATGGAGTTCTTTCATCCCCTCTTCCTGTGCAGGCTGGAGTTCCTCAAGGTAGCGTTCTGGGCCATGTTCTTTTTCTGGTTTTCATCAATGATCTCTCGGACTCTCTGGAAAATCCTCTATTTCTCTTTGCCGACGACTCCACCCTCTGCCGTACCATCTGTCATCCCTCAGACCGGCAAGCAGCAGCTTCTTCACTCACTGCAGATCTGGATAAAATCACAAACTGGTCCAACACGTGGAACATGTCTTTCAATCCAGACAAATCTCACACTCTCACTATGTCTCTTCGAAAGGACCGTTTAGAAAACCCCCCCATCCACTTTCTCAACAATCCTCTGGAAGAAGTCTTTTCTTTCAAGCTTCTAGGTCTCACTATCTGCCATGACCTTTCCTGGGAAAGTCACATTTCCAACCTCGCCTCAAAAGCCAGTCGCCGACTGGGAATCCCCCGTCGTGCTAAGTCCTTCCTCGGCCCTCTTGAGCTCCTGACCACTTACAAAGCTTTTGTCCGTAGCCTGATGGAGTACTGCTCTCCTCTCTGGGCTGGTGCTCCTGCCTCCCACCTTTCTCGGCTTCACGCTGTCGAAACCAGGGCATTTAAGATCATCGGCATCTCCCGCAATGAAGCTGAGTCTTTGGGCCTCTCACTCAATCACCGCAGGTTGGTCGGTGGTCTTTCTGTCTTCTACCGACTCCTCTCCAGCCTTGCCCCCCCCCTGCTCACTCTGTGATTTGTCCCCACCACATTTCCAAAGGGCGCTCAAGGTCCGCCAACAACCCCCTTCTGGTAAAAGTACCAAAATCACGAATCACTGCTCACCTTCACTCTTTCATTCCTCCTTTTCCCGCCTTTGGAATAAACTTCCTCATTCTATTCTTTCCCATTCTTCCCTCCAGGCTTTCAAAACAGCTGTTCACCACCACCTCTTATCTTCCCCCATCCAAATCCTCGATCTTTTCTACCCCCGATAATTAAATCCACCCAAGCCCACTTCCTTCATTTCTCCTGCTTTCCTTCCTGAAAGTCCCTGAAATGTCCATCTTCTCTTCGCCATGTTCCCTGTCCCATCCCCATCCCTCTCCCTTCCACAGTTCACCTAATGTGTCTGTTCCCCACTGTTTTGTCCCTTCCACTCCCGCCCCTCTTGTCTCATGCCTCCTTGCTGTGAGTTGTGTGTTAGCTCTCATACGAGCCTCGACCAAGGTATACAAAAAAAAAAAAAAACTCCACCACCTTCAGTACAAGGTACTCAGGGTCCGGGAAGACTCGCTAAACACCTGTCCCCCCGCACGTACCGGGCCCCCGGCACCTTTGCTGCGCCCGTACGTACCTGTACGGACATCCGTGCGGCGTACGGCCTCCGTAGGCCGCGCTCTGCCCGTCCCCCGATCCACACGGCCGAACGAACGTCGAGACACCACACGAGGCGGCGCAAGGCCCAGGCGGTGCCCTCGGATAGTTGGGCGGGAAAACAAATCCGATTTTTCATGAAAAAAACTCATTTTAAATTTCTTACTTTTTATAAATTTTGTCACGTTTAAAGTCGATTTTACAATCGGAGAAAAATATGTGTATTTATCACGTTGTGTGAAAATAAACCGTTAATCGTCGGATGACGTCATGTTTCCTGTGCTGCTCACTTCCAGTATTCCAAGCGGGGCCGGTGAAAGGCGCGAAAACAATGGATTTCGAACAAAGGGAACTGTCTGACGACTGTTCGAGTGTGCAGATGAAATCGTAAAATGGAACACACACCTGTGGAGTCTGTAGTGAAAGCTCGGTACGGATATGAACCCGCCTGGCTCGCAGGAGTCCGTCAGGGTCGTGAGCACGTGACAAGTGGTCCTGGTAGTTTCATGGTTTCCCTTTAGTCCAGAGACAGGGATCTCAGGAATCAGGACGACAACTCACGGACCGGTGTTTGTGTGTTTGTTTGTGTGTTTGTCGGGATACTCTTCCGACAGTTTTGGCCCAATCACATCCAGACTTGCAACAGAGGATCAACATCACCCTAATCATTGTATAGGGGTGTTTTTGTCTTTGGAGTGGTTTTGAGGGGATGAGGTGGGGATTGGGGGGAGGTCTCATTCTCGATGTAAATGTGTATCTGGCTGTTGATGGCTGGAGTCAATGAAACTTGAATGCTGAATGATTCAGCCAATTAAATTTGTGACATCATCAATCTCTTCTCGGCCAGTGACGTCATCAATCTGTCCACCATCTCCTTGACCCGTCCACTCTCTCCACGACCACCGTCTCCGCTACCCTCTCACCATCTCCACTGCCCTCTCACCATTTCCGCTACCCTCTCACCGTCTCCATTCCACGGCCACAGTCTCTGCTACCCAGCCACAGTCTCTGCCACCCAGCCACCTTCTCCGCTACATGGCACCGTCTCTGCTACCCAGCCACAGTCTCTGCTACACGAACACCGTCTTTGCGATGTTGCCACTGTCTCCGCAACACGGCCACCCTCTCTGCGATGTGGCCACCGTCTCTGTGGCCACCGTCTCCGCTACACGAACACCGTGAACGTGATTAAACATGTATTCTGGTCCATTTCCTCCCCGTAAAACATACATGTGCCTTCAGTTGATCCTGATTTGTCATTATTGATTGAAAATGTGTCACCACCTGGAAATGTTGCATAAGTTCCAGGAAGACTTAAGTATATCAATGAGTACATGATTAAACATAACTTTAGTGATTTCTTATTTCGTTCACAAATTTAAACAAGTGGTGCCAGGCACAACAAATCCCGCCCATTTAAGGCATAAAGTTATTCTGGGGATCAAATTTAAATTTGATACATCCTCAACCTGAATGTTGATTATAAGGAATAGAATAAGGAATATTTTAGTCTTAGTTTGAAGTCAATTAAACCATTTTTGACGAAGTTAATGACCGTAAAATTATTTTGACCTTTCAAGGGCACGTAAGGTCAAAGGTCATGGTGTCAAATGAAAGCCAATAAAGGACTTGATATATGTCTTCCATAGTAAACACGCATATTCCTAACCTTTTTATCCCACTGTTTGTGTCCTTTGTAACATCAATAAAAACTGAGTTTCCTGTTTGGAATTGTTTTCAATTTTGTTTCACTGCCAGACAGGCGGACAGAGTAAAACAATGACTCTCTCTGTGCAGCACAATCAGGACGAGAGTCCGTCCAGTTTGACAAATTCAGACCCAAAGTAGTGTTGAACTACAGGTTCGGTTTCCGATTCATGGTTCTTCGGTGTTCTTTAAAGTGTGTTCCAACTGGGACCTCTTCTCAATTGTCCAGAACTGATCGTTTGGGAAAAGGGATGTTTGTCAGGATATTAAAGGCCGAGTCAACCTCACCTGGTATTAATTAAAGGCTTATGCCTCATCTCCCCCAGGAACTCACGAAAGATGGGGTTTCCACGCACGGCGTCGCCTCCAAGGGAGAATGTGTGCGAGTGGTCCGCAGTGACCACCAGCAAAGTTTCATCTTTGTTCACCATGTTTGCAACATTCCCGATGACGTCGTCGAAAGCAACTGCCTCAGTTGGTGCCTGATGAGCACAACCCTCATGGTGGCCATGATCGATGCGTCCACCTGACCATTAACAAAGGGAGGATATGTTAGAGTCAGACCCCAAGTTAGTGAATCTCTTGCATGTCAGGTGTTGGTGAGTTAGTGTTTTGGTTTATGAGGACCTGTTAAACGTGTAAACACAAATATTTCTCATTGTGTGTGTGTGTGTTTGTGTGTTTCGGGATGTTCCAGGGCTGGTTTCGGCTTTATACCATTGCGGAGATCTATGCGCTCGAGAGCTGCGTGACCGTCGAGTCGTTGGAGGTACGAAACCAGACAATACTTGATGATACAATGATTGTACAACAAGAATGACCGCAATGTGGTCACAATGTGTGACGGAATGATTGGGAAACACACATTTACTGTGCCAGTACAAGATTAACTCGACACCTGTCATCCATGTCAGCCTCCGCCATGGTTAAACCACAATGAGCTGATTCGTCACATGATCACGGATTGATTAACTCGACACCACTCATCCATTTCAGCCTCCGCCACGGTTAAATCACAATGAGCTGATTCGTCACATGATCACGGATTGTTTAACTCGACACCTCTCATCCATGTCAGCCTCCTCCACGGTTAAATCACAATCAGCTGATTCGTCACATGATCACGGATTGCTTAACTCGACACCTCTCATCCATGTCAGCCTCCGCCACGGTTAAATCACAATCAGCTGATTCGTCACATGATCACGGATTGATTAACTCGACACCTCTCATCCATTTCAGCCTCCGCCACAGTTAAATCACAATCAGCTGATTCGTCACATGATCACGGATTGATTAACTCGACACCTCTCATCCATTTCAGCCTCCGCCACGGTTAAATCACAATCAGCTGATTCGTCACATGTTTAACCCCAACATAGGGCCGTTCAAAAACCACCAAACACTCTTATTTTTTCATAATTTGCCTGAATAAACGAAACAATCACAAGTCTATCAAATATATTTGTTTATACAAACATATATATATATATATATGTATATATATATATATATATATATATATATATATATATATATATTTGTAGAAATACATTTGATATATATACATATGACGTGTAATTTATGCACATGACGTCATCGTCATGTCATAGCACGCTTCTTTCGTTGAATATATATCAATTATGTATATTTATTTATTTAAAGGGAAATTGTGAGGAATATGATGTAGGGTACTGAAGTGGGTAGAACATCACCATAGCAACGATGGGTGTTTGGAGATTGTATTAACAGGATCCATGTCATGAGTACTCCAACCTATCGTTGCACCGAATGACTCAACGTTTCGACCAGCAACACGGCAAAGCAGTCCCTCCACCGTCACCCCTGACGGAGGAGACCGTAACCTTGATACAGGTGTGCGGTCCTCTCATCCATCGACACACTCGAGATGCTCCGGGAGGGCGAGAACAAACACGAGGTGCCACGTGATGGCTCCCATCGGAGCTTCGAAGGAACACGAACACGGAGAGCGACGATGTGACCTCTTTAAAGTGATTCTTCATCACTGAGAGATGGGACCAAAAACTAGACGTACCGTGACATTTCAACAAGTTATGGACGGATGGTGACAAAACATGGCGGATGAGTTTGGGGTGGGTGACACGAACAAGATGAGTTTGTGTGTTTGTGTACAGGATATCTCCAGAAGTTGTGGACGGATTCGGACCAAACTTGGTGGACACGTTGTGTGTGTGGCGAGGACTAATCAATGAGATTTTGGTGAAGATCCGAATCCGGATCCGGATAGGAGAATTATTTAATTTTTGAAGTGATTCTTCACCATTGAGAGATTGGGCCAAAAACGAGACAGCGGCGAATAGTCCGATATTTCAAACATGTCTTGGGTCCGACATGTTCACGTGGATCAGTAATTACGTGGCGGACGTGTCTGTCCCGCATCATGCCATTCATGTGGAAGATCCTCCGTGAGCCTGAGGTGAATGTAAATCATAATCGATACAGACACGGCACGGACAATACCGAGTGGGACTGATGAGACCTCCGTGAGGACTTCGGACCCAAATGAGAGAAGGATCGAGCCCGAGGAGAAACCGGAAGGAGGTTGAAATTAAAAAAAAAAACCTTTCAACAACAACAACAACCACCGCGTGACGTCATCCTCACGTCGTCATCAACGAGATCTCGCGATGATTACTGTGGTGATTTTTCGTTGAATCCTCGAAAGAGGGAAAATCGTTTCCTTCGTGTTTGGATGCGCGTCCCCCACAGCCCCGTGTCCTCAATCACGAAGTCTCTTCACTTGGTAAGTGAATCCAGCGTCGCCTTCCTTTGTGGAAAAACAAGTGGAAGTCCATGCATTGTGTGTCGAGCCATTGTGCGTTTATGATGCAACAGAGATGCGAAAACAGGAATCTGTATCTAAGACAAGGTTTTGATAAATTAGTGTTGTGGGATTAAGATCACAGAGTGAGTGACATGTAATGCAGGAAAACAACATCAAATTCAATGGTTTTTAATTTTTATCATTATTAAATGCTTCTGACTTTAATTATACAAAAAGCAAATGTGTTCTAATAACAATCATTCCAGTCATACTTTTATACATTTTATTATAAATATAAAAAATTACCAGCGGCATCCCCATGCTTAGTCGGATGTAACGATTGACACGCAACAAAACAAAAGTTTCCAGAATTCACTGAACATTAAACTAATGAAGAAACTTTTCTTCTTTTTTTTTAAACTGACGAGAAAATGGCGCTGGGCCTGGGTTAAGGCTCAGGGTCCGGCGCAAAGCACCCTCACCGCGGCGCCATTTGCACTCCTCGTCGCTCTTCTTTTGTTTCTCTCTTCGTAAAAATAGCTTTCCTTCTTGCAACTCTCTCAACCTCTGCTCTCCCCTTTTCCTAACTCGTCAATGAGACGATCAGGCCTCATAAATATTCCGGCCTACAAGGCTTGACAAAACAACAAGATGGCTGCTTGTGAGACAAATCGTACTGTTACGTTTGAGGGGGGGGTATGCATTCAAAGGGTAATTAGGATGTTTAATTAGGTATGCCATGCTGTTCGAGTTTACCAGGATCTCGATGTAATAAGTAGCAATTCAGTGGTGATAAGTTGTCCAGTAAATGTTCATTTCTTCAACCGCGAAATGATAAATGTCACGTAATTAGATAGGGACACGGGATAGGGTAAGTGTGTCTGCGTAAACCCCTTTTGGTATTCTCTGAAGACTGGCCGTGACGTCACAGGACAGTGAGGCGGATGGCTCCGCCCCGTGATCACGATTGGCGGAAGGCGATGGCGGTGGGCCAATAAACGGCTCGATTGGGAGTGACGAGGACGAAGGATAAAAAGGTTCTGTTCGGGGTCAAAAAAGGAAGAAGAAGAAGATTACAACCAGAACGATCGTGTTTTTTTGGTGTGGTTCCGTGTGGCGGGAGAGAGCGTCCTTTTTGTTGTGCTGAATCGATCGTGTTCTTGATCGTGTCTTGGAGCCTTGCCGAGCCTCGTGCCTCACCTTGGTTGGCTCTGGGGTTCTGCTGACTCGGAGTACGGGGTCGAACGGCGGGCAGACCTGCCTCCCTCTCCTGCTCGCAACTTGGCGCCAGAACTGGTTCCCTGGCGGCTGTGAGCGGACTTGGGCCAAGACCAGGAGGTCGACAGCACCACGGTTTCTCCTGCCCCCCTGACGAGAGCAAGGCCAGCTCGTCCGACGCCGATCCAGGGACAGTTGCGTCCACACCACGGTCCAGCCTGACCACCAGAAATAGCTACGTTTTGTGTGTGTGTGTGTGTGTGTGTGTGTGTGTGTGTGTGTGTGTGTGTGTGTGTGTGTGTGTGTGTGTGTGTGTGTGCTTGGCGCCTTAGAGGGATTGAGAACTGTATATTCATTGGAATTGTCTGTGTTTTTCCCCACGCCCGATCCCACACCATCCCGTCGAATCTCCCCGGATCCCTCTTCTTGCCGAGTCTTGTTATTTCTGGTAATAATAAAAACGAATAAACGTTATCAACTCAGTGAAAAGCGACTAGTGCCACCTTCCTCGTCCCGTTTGCGGTAGAGCGATTGGAACCGCCATGTTTGGGTTATGAATAAATAAACCGCCTCCATCGTTTCGGCTCATTCTACGTTGGTGGGACTGTTCAAGTCCCGTGGACGTCACAGTACGTTCTGACGACATTACGTACACGTCTCAGAAGAAGGTGTGAAAGCAAATGACGTCATCGCGTAATAACGCTGTGACGTAGGTTAGATGGACAATGAAAAGGAGACTGTGAGTAGGGTAGACAGACAGGACACCAAAATTTTGCCCCTCATCCCAGTGCTGAGTCGATACTCGACACGCAAAAAAACCTTCAGGAACATCGAAAGTTAAAAAATTACTTTCTGAGGTAAACGAGGGTGAACCTTCCCCTGTGGTTCTCGGTGTCCCCAAAGGTAGTAACCGCTCCTCGGAGGGGAACCCTGGGTTATCCCACAACAGGAGAGAGATTGAACCGAGAAAACAACAACAGTGAAGGGTTTTCTGAACGAGGACAATGTTTAATCATCTGTGAGTGTTTCACTGATTTATCATGAAATGTGTGTGTGTATCCACCTTCATGTGTGTATGTATCCACATTCGTGTGTGTATGTGTGTGTGTATACAGTGTATGTGTGTGTGTGTGTGTGTGTGTGTGTGTGTGTGTGTATGTGTGTGTGTGTGTGTGTGTGTGTGTGTGTGTGTATCCACCTGTGTGTGTGTGCGTATGTATGTGTGTATGTATCCACCTATGTGTATCCACCTTCGTGTGTGTATACAGTGTATGTGTGTGTGCGTGTGTGTGTATACAGAGTATGTGTGTGTATGCGTGTGTGTTTGTGTGTGTTTGTATCCACCTGTGTGTGTGTGTGTATCCACCTTCGTGTGTGTCTATACAGTATATGTGCATGTGTGTGTGTATCCACCTTCGTGTGTGTGTTTTCAGTGTATGTGTGTGTGTGTGTGTGTGTGTGTGTGTGTGTGTGTGTGTGTGTATACAGTGTATGCGTGTGTGTATGTGTGATGTGTGTATGTATCCACCTGTGTGTGTGTCCACCTTCGTGTGTGTATACACTTTTGTGTGTGTATACAGGAAATGTGTGTGTGTGTTTATGTGTGTATTCACCTTGTGTGCGTGTTCAAAACCCACTACTCATTCCACGATACAAGATGGCACTTCCAATGGGGAAAGGACGCAACGAACGGGAAACGTTTCATACAAGCACATTTATTTCAATCACACACACAACACAAGCAAGGCAGTCATGCAATATACAAGCAACAAATAGAATGCAAAAGCAATGCGACCGACTATAATTATTTACAAGCACTTACACAGTTTCTACTTGGCAGAACACGGCGCCACAGCATGCATACAAAAACAAAGAAAGATCTCCCTCACAGGCAGGGGGGTAGACGGGGTCCGTAGACCTTTATGATCGTGGGCCATGCCCCCCAATTTTCGGGGGGATGACCGAAAAGGCCCACGAGACCGAAGGGTCTTACCCGCACCCTCGTGGTGCGACGGTGGGCAGGTCGCGACGTCTCGTCCCCACGGCAACTAGCGTAGCTGCGCCTGATCTCGGGCCTTGCAACGGTGGGCAGGTCGTGACGCCTCGTCCCCACGGCAACTAGCGTAGCCGCGCCTGATCTCGGCCTTGCAACGGTGGGCAGGTCGTGACGCCTCGTCCCCACGGCAACTAGCGTAGCCGCGCCTGATCTCGGCCTTGCAACGGTGGGCAGGTCGTGACGCCTTCTCCCCACGACCACTAGGACAAGACTTCCACCCGACTGCCCCAAGTCTGTCTATGACGAAGACTTGGACCACGACAGACTTGGACCAAGACCACGACGACCAAGACTTCCACACGACTGCCCCAAGTCTCTGCTATCCGCGCTCTTTTCCAGCGCTCCTCTTGCCCTTTTATTTCTCCTGCGCCCGCCAGGGCGCGTGGGGGTAGGAACATTCCAAAGAAATGGGGGCGGGAGTTGGTTTCCAACCGTCAAACTTGTTTACCGGAGGAGAAATTG
>NC_140984.1:753156-838156 GCF_056783735.1 Eptatretus burgeri | reverse complement strand
CTGATCTCTTCGCCAACATGGTCCAACGCCTTGATGTGGACACTGTCGATCCTGAGATCGGCACACCAGTGTTGTCCCATGTTGGTAAGCATTGAGAAGCATCACCTCGAAGCACCTGTTAAACTTGACTGATGAAAAGCAGGCACTTTGTAAGACGACAAGCACTGATCGCATGAACCTCAAGATATTTAAAAACGATAAGAATGGTGATTTTGCCGCAGACTGGGCTCCAGTTAATCACAACATACGGGAAACCCATGTGTCCATTTGTAACGCAGATTGTGTCAGGACTTCTGAGATGTGCCTGTACCTGGGGCCTGACAGAAACCCAATGGAACCATATGACGACCTCGGCATCTGCAAAATGTTCAACTTTCCCAATTTTGCCAGCGGGTTGTTAAAGATTCCCCCAAATGAAGGAAAATGGACTGCAGTATGTCAGGAATGATACCATGGTACGTTGGAAAAGTTTGGGAGTTTGGAGCAGAGTTTGTTGGGGGATGGCTAGGGGGAGGGGGACAGGGGTCTCAGGTAGAAATGATTCAAAGTAAAAAGTTGGAGCATGTTATAATGATGCACAGATTCTGATGTGTACACCTTTCCACTCCTTAGTTGTTCCACATACTTCAAGGGATGCTGCATGTCACAATCCACCAGATGTAGTACGCGTTGAAGTTGGGAGACACGTTCTTCGTTCCTAAAGGTGAGCAAATCCAGCAGCATCACCTGTCATTTTGGCCCCACAGCATCACCTGCTGTAGGAAATGAAACGTGCTCCATCAACAACATACGTACAGTGAGGTGCGAAAGTATGAGCCCATGAGGAAATCTATTAATTGAGACGTGATGACAAAATCTATCGTTACCCCGAGCACGCGGAGTGAGCTCGAGTCACAAGAGGTGTTGTAATTATATCACGTGCCCCATTGTCGTGACCAATTGGTGAAAGTGTATCGGTCCAACGGGGAATTTCCTCGCATTTCTTTGTGAAGTCACGACAACCATCCCTTCCCATGTGCCACAGGAAATGTCTTCAACAAGGAGAACGTCGGGCATGCCGAGGCCACATTGTGCTTCTTACGGATCAAAAATCAGCTGATTTTGGACGAGTGAAAAACATCGTACAATTCCATCCTTCTTCTCCGAGCATCCTCTTCCTTTATCACGAAATTATAAAAACGGGACATTGTCCCAACTGTACTGAATCCGGAGTTCCGTTCCACCCACTCGGTCCACACTCCGCATGCTTGAGCGGGGACCTCGAAAGTGGTGGTTTGTCTTTGTCTGTTCAATAATTACATTTTTATCGCTTTTATGATTTAAAAAAATCCTTGAAGTTTGAATCGAAATTTTAAAAAACGTTTTTTCATGGACTCTTTGGGACGGAAATATGAGGAATGTTCGTCTTCTTGAAGACAGCTCTGATTGTTTTTCAAATGTTCATCACTTTCATAACAACTGGTTCGTCATTGTTATTTATGTTTAAATCAATTGTTCTTAATTTAACTCACTCCCTCCCGTCCCCCCCCCCCACGCCCCCAATTTTTAATTGTTCCACAGTTTGTAAGACCCCCTCGGAGTACTAAACCACCATTGAGAAAGTTTGGACTTTTGTAATTAAATTTTGAGTGTAATGTGAATGTAAAGTATGTGGGGTTTACATTAAAATGTTTGACCTTGACCTAATTTTAAGGTCATGACCTATTTGCCCCCTGAAACACACAGTGGGAACTTAAAATGGGACGTTTCTCTTGCTCTGTCGAAAGTGCAACGAATCCCTTGTGTTTATGGGTTGTGCTGAGTGCACCGTCGGTCCACGCTGAAACGAGTTTCCCGAACTGTACCTGCTTGTTGGTAACACACACGATACGTCACACTTCGGTGTGTCCTCACCTCTTCTTTGATCCTTCAATGGTGGAGCAGTCAGCATTTCTTCATGTAATAAATTGGCACCATGGATATCGCCCAACAATACATACTGTTGTTGTTGTTGTTGTTGTTGTTGTTATTGTTGTTGTTATTGTTGTTGTTGTGGACCATCCTCCTGAACAGAACATTGGAGCTGCCAAAGCAGTTTTTCCTTGGCTCGTTGGCACAATCTTCGACCGGTCGCCACTCCGACCATTTATTGGAGCACAGCTGCACCGCTGATGCAGTGCCCCTTTTACTAACACACTGGGACTCATTTCGCCGACCTCAGGAGGACAGCAGGCTGAATCAACCCCGCCTGGTGTTAATTCAGTTGCCAATGGAGCTCGAACTCAGGACCTGAGGATCCCAAGCCAATCCCCTCACGCTAAGCCAACACCAGGCGAGGGACCATGTTGAGAAACCTTTATCCCTTCCTCTTGTCCTCGAGCACCCCCTGCTGGTCCTCAGGGACCATGTTGACGAACCGAGTTCTGTGTGTTTCTTCTTGCATGAGCCTCGACAAAGTACACAAAAAAGGAGGGGTCTTTTGTCAAAAAAGGAGGGACACGTGTTTGTTTGGAGGCGGAGTGATGTCGGTCACGTGTTTGTTTGGAGGCGGGGTGATGTCGGTCACGTGTTTGTTTGGAGGCGGGGTGATGTCGGTCACGTGTTTGTTTGGAGGCGGGGTGATGTCGGTCACGTGTTTGTTTGGAGGCGGGGTGATGTCGGTCACGTGTTTGTTTGGAGTTGGAGGGGGAGCTTCATTTGGGGACAGAGGATATAAGCAGAGAAGTTCAATCGGAATCCATTTGGAGGAGCTTTCGATTTGTTGTTGGTGGTTTTGTGTGAATCGTAGTTGTCCAGGTCGATTTGTTGTTGGTGGTTTTGTGTGAATCGTAGTTGTCCCGGTCGAACCCCCCTGAACCCCGATACAGGACAGTCCTGTAGTTATAACTCACAGGGATGATGTTTATGTTCATGTGGCTGCTGGTGTTGCGGAGCGCGTCGTGTGGCAAGGTGTCCGTGTTGAAGGACCGCCACACGCCGGGGAGGGAGGTCCTGCTTGGTACTGATCCACCTCCAGCAGATACCCGTGCCGGTCCCTCATGCTACGACGATCTCCAGAACCCGCTCCTTTGTGCTCCGGACCTGGAGAACGTGGCGTTCGGTCGGTCCGTGACCGCGACCAGCACCTGCGACAATCCCTCCAAGACCTTCTGCCACTTGAAGAGGCTCAAGAAGGTCGAAAAGAAGGACGACGACGATCGAAGGGTTATCACGTGCTTCCAATGCGACGCCAAAGACCCCAAACTGTCCCACCCGGCGGCCTATCTGACCGACCTGCACGACCCGACCAGGAGACCTGGTGGCAGTCATCCGCGGACGACAACAACGTCAATCTGTCCTTGTCGCTCGGGAAGAGGTTCGAGATCACCTCGGTGAGTCTCCGATTCATCTTCGCCATCACAAGGAACATCCGCACGTATTCCCAGCACCCCAAAGGCACGGCCATCTACAAATCCTCGGACTTCGGCAAGACCTGGCGGCCCCTCCAGTTCTACTCGAAAGACTGCTTCGGGTTTTACGGACGTGCGACTAAGACCGCCGTGAGACGGGGACGCGACACCGAGGTGCTCTGCTCAAGACCCTGGGACGGAGCCTTCTTCGGCGGAGCGGTCAAGTTCTACACGTTGGGATCAGGTCGCTCGGCGTCCCGCTTCGACTCGAGTCCCGCCCTGCAGGACTGGGTCACCGCCACCGACATCCGGGTGGTCTTCCGACGGAGAGAGCCCGACCCGACGAAGCGAGATCGAGGATTCTCGTCCAGTTTCTTCGCGGTCTCCGATTTCCGGGTGAGTTTCGGATTCTCCATTCACACGTTCATAATTATAATAATAACTTCATTTACGCAATAACAACGAGAACAATGAACCATCGGTCATTAAATATAGACATTAAGCCGGCTGTCCTTTCGACTTGTAATCGAGGTGTTCGAGTGTTTTTTTTAATCACAAAGAGCAGGATCGGGAAAATTACTGAAGAGTGAGAATGAGACCAAACCGGGGTTCAAACCCCATTTACCCGAAGTGTTTGTCCACCGTGTACTATTATGTCCGTGTAATTCATGTTCGTGGACACGAAAGTCTCCGAGAATGTCTCCACGAGCTCCTCCTCTCCACGAGCTCCTCCCCTCCACGATCTCCTCCCCTCCACGAGCTCCTCCCCTCCACGATCTCCTCCCCTCCACGAGCTCCTCCCCTCCACGATCTCCTCCCCTCCATGAGCTCCTCCCTCCACGATCTCCTCCCCTCCACGAGCTCCTCCCCTCCACGAGCTCCTCCTCTCCACGATCTCCTCCCCTCCATGGGGTCCTGCCTCCACGATCTCCTCCCCTCCACGATCCCCTCCCCTCCACGAGCTGCTCCTCTCCACGAACTCCTCCCCCCCATGAGCTCCTCCCTCCACGATCTCCTCCCCTCCACGCGCTCCTCCCCTCCACGACCTCCTCCCCTCCACCAGCCCCTCCCCTCCACGATCTCCTCCTCTTCACGAGCTCCTCCTCTCTACGAGCTCCTCCCCTCCACGAGCTCCTCCTCTCCACGAGCTCCTCCCATCCACGATCTCCTCCCCTCCACGAGCTCCTCCCCTCCACGATCTCCTCCTCTTCACGAGCTCCTCTCCACGAGCTCCTCCTCTCCACGAGCTCCTCCTATCCACGAGCTCGACATTGATGTAATAGGTAAAATTAATTAAATAAAGGACGGAAATTCCAGACGAGATGATCCAGACAGCCAACCGTGACGTCACGGCGCAAAAGGAGTGGCAGATGCACGTAAATTTGCTGGATGCGTCATGACGTTTCAATATGGTGACGTCATGACGCACGCATTGGGCGGGACCTCAAGTTAGTGTTCTCTTCCTTTTTGTCACGTCGCTCTTTATTCGTGTACAAAATAAATAAATAAGCTCGTGAGGCCTTAGTTAATTTCTAACTTGGTTTACACAGTTCTTCAGCTAAAATGTAGTATAGGGTTGGTCGGTCGAAATATAAATATAATATGGAATCGGCAAAGCCGAGAAATGAACGTAGAATTCTTCTTACATTCGCTTCTTAAATATATCAAATTAAACAGTCTTTTTGCTGTGAAAAAATAAATAATATTACCTCAACATTACCTTCACAACAACAACTACACCGCCTAGAACAGGATCTCATCTAAAAAAAAAAATATTACCTCAACATTACCTTCACAACGACAACTACACCGCCGAGAACAGGATCTCATCTAAAAAAAAATAAATATTACCTCAACATTACCTTCACAACGACAACTACACCGCCGAGAACAGGATCTCATCTAAAAAAATAAGTATTACCTCAACATTACCTTCACAACAACTACACCGCCTAGAACAGGATCTCATCTAAAAAAAAATATATTACCTCAACATTACCTTCACAACGACACCTACACCGCCGAGAACAGGATCTCATCTAAAAAAATAAGTATTACCTCAACATTACCTTCACAACAACTACACCGCCTAGAACAGGATCTCATCTAAAAAAATTAATATTACTTCAACATTACCTTCACAACGACAACTACACCGCCTCGAACAGGATCTCATTTAAAAATATAAATATTACCACAACATTACCTTCACAACGACAACTACACCGCCTCGAACAGGATCTCATTTAAAAATATAAATATTACCACAACATTACCTTCACAACGACAACTACACCGCCTCGAACAGGATCTCATTTAAAAATATAAATACGAGAAGTGAACGTAGTATTCTGATGACATTCGCTTCTGACTTTACCTATAACTTGTTGACAACTGTATACACAATTTCCGGTTACTTTGGCCTGGATTCGGGATCAGCGATCAAACAATGTAAATCACGATTAAAAATTATTTTTTGATGATGCGGGAGATATCTTTATTAAAATCAGTGGAGGAAATATACACCATGTCTGATATTATTTGGGTATTTCATGTCTCCGACGATGCCTTTATCTCCCTGCATGCATCATTCTCCATGACAAAAACCGGAAACAAAAAAAAATCAGAGCAAAAAAAAAAAAACGGAAGCAAAAGGGTCATAACCAACGACACGGATTCCAAATTGCCAGGGGTATTGTGTTGATGTTGTTGTTGTTGTTGTTGTTTCCTATTGTCTCATGCGCACGCGTTACGTATGAAGCTCACTGCGTTCACTATAATTTCAATTTTTCGAAATTATATATTTTTATGATTTTTTTTTCGGATGTTCCATGGAAACGACAAAGGGAGGTGGGTGGGGGGGGGGGGAAATAAATATAAATCCCGGACTCGGAGGATCTAAGAAAACATTGAAGACCGACCATTCAAATGCAGGATGCCCATGTTCACTGTATCATCTGATGTGAAAAACAATGAAGAAGGATTAAAATTTGTTTTTGCAATTCCGTCCGGCATGTTTTTCTTATACAAACCTGTTGGATCATCAAACAAATGGAAACAATGCTGAGAAAATGACCGTCCAAGTCGTGGACGGAAAGATCATTCTCGCAGAGCAAGATCTCATGCAGGTTTTTAATGAATTTGTCTGTTTCATTAAAAACAATTTGTCCACATCTTTAAGAAAAATCAGAAAAGCAATAATGGAACCTAAAACAGTGAAGACCACCAGGAATAAATGTAAAGCCATTGGCAAAAAATACGGAGAATATAAGAATCAACAACATTGTACACGTGACTTTGTCCGTTGAAGGCGGAAGATCAGCGTCTCGCAGGGAAACGGTGACGGACTTGGCACCGACACAGACACGATCCCACTTGGTTCTGGAGTCCATGACGAGGACCCAGAGCCCCAGGCACGGTCCGTGGATGGGATCCCACCTTTTCTCGTGGTTCATGAAGAGGTCTTGGACTACATTGTATCTGTTCCGTCGAACTTCTTCTTGAACCTCCTCTAATCAATGGCAATTGTTCACCGGAAGAGTTCATGGTGTTATATAATTATATAATTAAATATTTTTGTTGTGGAACCGCACAGAAGGTTGTTGGTTGTGTTCATGTGTCAGGTTCCGGATTTATCGATCACCCTTGACGGAATCTCACGGTGTTGATGACCCTTGTACAGGTGGAAGCCAGGTGTGGATGTAACGGACACGCCTCGAGATGTTTGCTCGGAACCGACGGACGTCGTGAGTGTGTGTGTCAGCACAACACGACGGGGACCGACTGCGAGCGCTGCGCAGACTCCCACCAAGACCGACCGTGGGAGCGGGCCACCCCACGGGACCCACACGTGTGCCTCGGTGAGTTGGACCTGGGTGGTCGTGGTTTGATTATTATTAATTATTTCCCATATAAGGAAGGATGAAGGAGTTGAAGAAGGGATGGAGGAGTGGAAGGAGGGATGGAGGAGTGGAAGAAGGGATGAATGAGTGGAAGAAGGGATGGAGGAGTGGAAGAAGGGATGGATGAGTGGAAGGAGGGATGGAGGAGTGGAAGGTTCCCCCACAACTGTGATCTCAATGGTGTACCTGTACTGTGCGACTCCTCGTGTACCTCTCATTGTAATGTCACAATCCTCTCGTTTGTCCCACTCATACCTCTACAGCGTGTCATTGTAATGATCACTCAGACAAGTGCGAGTTCGACCCGACGTTGTACAAGCTCTCCGGACATGGTGGTCGGTGCATCGGTTGCGGACACAACACGGTCGGATCGCATTGTCAGTATTGCTCTGAAGGATTCTACCGAAACGAAGAGCAAAAGAACAATCATCCAGAGACCTGCAAGTGTGAGTACTCGAGTCATGGGGGGACCACATGGGGAATGGGATAAGTATCGGGTGGAGGTGGAACCAAGGAATTATTAAAGGGTCGTCCATCCATTGTGGGGTGAGTTTTTCGGACGTTGTCCGGATATTACTGGAATGAGAAAACTTTTGTTCCCTCCACTAAGTGTTTGACATTTATCCACTTGTCGGCCCATTGAGATTTTGTCATCACATCTACCTCTATGAAACACAGTGTGTGTTTGTGTGTTTGTTTGAACCCTTCATGAGGACCATTTCAGAAGAGTTTTAAAGGTCAAACCTTGAATACGACTGTGTGTTCACTTCGGTCGATTTTTTAAAGATAAAAAAACTTTAAAAACATTTTTTTATAAAACGGTAATTACGTCTCTTTTATGAGAATTGTACATGTTGATGTGCAATCGTCTTCAAGGGCGGCGTACCGAAGCATTTTAAAATAGGACCACTGGGCCTGTGGCTTATCTGGGCCTTGGCCTCACGTTGGAACCACAATTTGGTAACATTCTGACTGGTGGGTCTGGAGAGGAAGGTTTTTTTTAACAATTTACCTGGTTTTCCCAAATATTTACGAAGTCCGCCATTTTGACACACTTTTGGTCACGCGACCTGCATGACCTCGAACATTTAACATCACGACCCTGTCCTAATGTCATCCAAATTTGGTACCATTGTAACCGAACTGTAGCTGTGAATGAATCGAAAACCAGCGAATATGTATTTGTTTGAATGACCTTGAGGGTGTTACCTCCGTGTGCCTCGGTAGCGTGTGCCTGCGATCCAGTGGGATCAAGATCCAAGGCGTGCTACCAACTTACCGGGCAATGCGAATGTAAAGCTGGATTTGATGGTCTGAGGTGCAACCAATGTGCAGAGGGTTATCAACAACAAAACACAACCACCACTCCCTGCATCCGTACGTACCCTGCAAATTCCCTCCACATTATGGTTAACGCCTTTCCTATTCGCTAAATGCTTTACACTGAAACCTTATACTTTTTAAATGCTTCTCAATCTGCAAAAAACAACCAAAACCTTTCATTGATTCTGCTTGAACAATTTCCTCAATCGAATTGTTCCACCTGACTCTCTACCCACCCTCAGCCATTTACAATGCTCATGGGGGACACGAGTCTGAGATGCACAACACCACCGGTGGGTTCTTCACTACTCCATCAAAGTGTTTCTTCATTATGTTAATCAGTATCCTTATGGTACATGCCATCATCGTCATCATCGTCATCATCGTCATCATCAACATCATCATTATCTGCACCCATCAGTGTGTGTGTGTGTGTGTGTGTGTGTGTGTGTGTGTGTGTGTGTGTGTGTGTGTGTGTGTGTGTGTGTGTGTGTGTGTGTGTGTGTGTGTGTGTGTGTGTGTGTGATACATGTGCGTGTGCCTTTGTGCAGGCACCTGTGCCAATCACTGCCCCATGCAGAAATCCGTGGTGGATGTGGACAACGAAGAGTTTTGCAAGAGAGACGTTGGTAAGTTTTGGGTTGTGCGGTTAGCGGTGGAGCAGCTGATACTGCTTTCTGCAGTGGAAGGTTCTGTGTTTTCCCCAGACTGAAACTCAGCTTGTTTGGCCATTTAATGTTGATGTTGTTGCGGATTTTAGTCTTGGGGGGTAAAATGGCGGATAGATTGGAGTAGTTATTAAATAATACGTGTTATCATAAGTGTGGTGTAACTCCTGTAATAATAAAACGTGTGCTCCAGTCTCCGCGCCCAAGTGTATGCTTTCTCCCCTTCCCCCTTTTCTGTGTGAATTAACCCCTGTTTGATGGAAAACGTCATCGGAAGCGGGGCTCCATCGTGGTTAGGAAGTTGGCTTGTTAATCCGTTGAACGGGCATCACTTCTTTTTCTCTTGTTTGCAGTGATACAGGTCAAGGTGCTGACTGAGTATGTTTTGAGCGAGTCGACTCACTACGTCATGGTTCTGGAGGCAGTGTACAAGGGTGCTGAGAATAGCGTACACCCAGACATGCACTTCGATCTTGCCTTGTCTAACGAGCGATTGGCTTGCTCATGTCCTCCTCGTTTGTACCCTGAAGTGAAGTACTTAATCGTGGGTAAATTGGTACACTCAATCGTTGCCAATATGCAAGTGCACACACTAGATGTTGGTGCGGAGGTTGTACGTTGGGATGAGACTTTGCAGAAGAACCTGGAAAAGTTCCAATATTACGGTTGGATGTGTGAAAATATCTAGGCAACCAGCAACTAGTTAGTACCCGTGCAGTTAGTTAGTCTGTTGTTGTTACAAAAATAATTTGTTGTTGAAACAAATTCTTTGTTGTTGCTATGGAAAGAAATCGTTTGTTGTTGTTCTGGAAATAAATCGTTTGTTGTTATGGAAATAAATAATTGGTTGTTCGGGAAACAAATCATTTGTTGTTATTGAAACAAATCGTTTGTTGTTATGGAAATAAATCGTTTGTTGTTATGGAAATAAATCGTTTGTTGTTGTTATGTAAATAAATTGTTTGTTGTTATGGAAATAAATAATTGGTTGTTATGGAAACAAACCGTTTGTTGTTGTAGAAACAAATTGTTTGTTGTTGTTATGGAAACAAATCGTTTGTTGTTGTTATGGAAACAAATCGTTTGTTGTTGTTATGGAAATAAATCGTTTGTTGTTCTGGAAATAAATAATTGGTTGTTATGGAAACAAACCGTTTGTTGTTATAGAAACAAATCGTTTGTTGTTGTTATGGAAACAAATCGTTTGTTGTTGTTATGGAAATAAATCGTTTGTTGTTATGGAAATAAATAATTGCTTGTTATGGAAACAAACCGTTTGTTGTTATAGAAACAAATCGTTTGTTGTTGTTATGGAAACAAATCGTTTGTTGTTGTTATGGAAATAAATCGTTTGTTGTTATGGAAATAAATAATTGGTTGTTATGGAAACAAACCGTTTGTTGTTATAGAAACAAATCGTTTGTTGTTGTTATGGAAACAAATCGTTTGTTGTTGTTATGGAAATAAATCGTTTGTTGTTATGGAAATAAATAATTGGCTGTTATGGAAACGAATCGTTTGTTGTTATAGAAACAAATTGATTGTTGTTATGGAAACAAATCGTTTGTTGTTATGGAAATAAATAATTGGCTGTTATGGAAACAAATCGTTTGTTACGGAAATAAATCGTTTGTTGTTATGGAAATAAATCGTTTGTTGTTATGGAAATGAATCGTTTGTTGTTATAGAAACAAATTGTTTGTTGTTATGGAAACAAATCGTTTGTTACGGAAATAAATCGTTTGTTGTTATGGAAATAAATCGTTTGTTATTATGGAAATGAATCGTTTGTTGTTATAGAAACAAATTGTTTGTTGTTATGGAAACAAATCGTTTGTTTTGGAAATAAATCGTTTGTTGTTGTTATGGAAATAAATCGTTTGTTGTTGTAATGGAAATAAATCGTTTGTTGTTGTTATGGAAATAAATCGTTTGTTGTTATGGAAATAAATCGTTTGTTGTTGTTATGGAAATAAATCCTTCATTGTTATGGAAACAAATTGCTCTTATGGAAACATAGTTTGTTGTTATTGAAACAAATAGTTTGTTGTTGGTATCGAAACAACTAGTTTGTTGTTGTAATCGAAGCAAAATTAAATTTGTTATGTTTTGCTGATTTATTTTGAGGGCGTTCAAAAAGTTCAACGAACGAGACACAATAGCCCAGGACATGCAAAGAGCGGCTGAGAGTGAAATAAATAAATAAAACACTTTTATATTTCACAAACTAATTATTAAGTTGAAAATTTAAAGGTTAATTAAACTGCGTGTCCGACCGTCACGAGTCTCTCGCTCGTTTGATCTTCTGAATGAACCCTTGTGTTAAACTCGTTCGGATTGTTTGTGAGTTGAAAACCTCACCTGGTTTGTAAGTTCGTGGTCATTTTGTACACCTAAGTCGAGACACCTTGGAAGAGCGAGAATACAGAACGGAGCAGAAGATGAGAGAACAAGAAGAGGGTGGAAAGGGGAGAAACGCACAAATCGCAGAGTGGAGAAACACTTGGAGGAGTAGACCAGGAATGGAAAGGATAGGAGGATGAGGGAGGTGGGCTTGGAGAGGGATAACGAGGGTAGAAAAAGATCATGAGAGTGGATGGACCCGAGGTGGTGATGAACCGCCATCTTTAATGGTGTCCAAACACCTTTTCATCCTTTGTTTTATTTGACTTTCAGTTGATAAACCTTGGCTGTCGTTCAGTGAATGAAATTCTGATGTTGACTCCTCTGTGCGAGTTACTTGTGGATGTAAATTATCCCAATGTGGCAAGAATTCCTGTAAATGCAGAAAACTTCAAGTTCCTGCCATCCACGTACGGATACCTGTAAATGTGACGTGTTGACACGCAGGAACAAGGACGATGAAGAGGGCCGATGGCTGTGAGTGGAGTATAATGACGTCAGTTTCCCAGGTCCTCAGCCTGACGTTGTGTGCTCACCTTATTCATTGCCAAAAAATTTATCCAATCACAATCAAGGAATCGATCATTGACCAGGATCACCTTCACCCGTCTTGATGAACCTTGCAGGAGATCAGAGTTGATGTTTGAGCAACAAGACAATTGTGTTGAACTCAATTTATTCTCATCAATCCTTGTAGGAAGAACGTTGTTCAGTTACACCTGGGAAGGTCTCCGTGATTGACCTTTGACCCCACATCTAACCTCATGTTTGACCAACACGATTTTGTTTTCTGCTCCTTGGTTAGAGGACATTGTTTTACACCTGGGAAGGTCTCCGTGATTGACCTTTGACCCCATATCTAACCTCATGTATGACCGACACGATTTTGTTTTCTGCTCCTTGGTTAGAGGACATTGTTTTACACCTGTAAACGAACATGCAGATTTCCTTCTGTGGACATAACCGATGTTGATTTTGCAGACGACGTTGCTCCAATCTCAACACACATCGAGAGATGCTCAGACCCGACTCAACCGGGTTGAAACAGCGGCGAAGGTCGTGGGATTGCTCGTTAAGTCATCAAACACTGAGCACATTTGATTTAATCAAGATGGAGAACTTAAGGGCGACGAATGGAGAAGCTTAAAGGGAGCTGGACTTTCAACATCTTGGGTCCTGGATCACCGAAAGGAACAAAGATTTTGAAGTAAGAAAAGCCAAGACCTGGACAGCGCTCAATCGGGGGCGGTGTTTGGGCCACACAAGCCATGCATGTGCCTGGGGTCCCGAGGCAACAAAGGTCCCCCACGTGACCCCCCTCCTCCTGGACCGACCACGTTCCCTCCATCGGAGCCGTTCGTGGGTTACACGGTGGTGGTTCTGTGATCTTCACCGGAGAGATCTCGGGTCATCGTGCGTGTCGTGACCATCACATGGAAAACTCAAAAGATGATAGTTTTTTAAAAATAAATAAATAATCATTTCATATTTAAAAGTGAGTTTTGGGTTAAAAGTCGGGTCGGTTTGTGTACATCCCCGGGGGAGTCAAAGCCACGCCTACTCATAGCCACGCCCACCTACAGCCACGCCCACTTATAGCCACGCTAAAAGTCGGGTCGGTTTGTGTACATCCCCGGGGGAGTCAAAGCCACGCCTACTTGAAGCCACGCCCATTTACAGCCACGCTAAAAGTCGGATCGCTTTGTTTACATTCCCGGGGGAGTCAAAGCCACGCCTACTCATAGTCACGCCCACTTACAGCCACGCCCACTTCAACTGGTTTTCAATCCGCGGAGTGTCTTCCTCCCTCGGTTCGTCTCCCATTGTGGTCCATTCTGTGTCTCTGTGTCTCTCTCTGGTTTGTGTGTTGAGGACTTGGTCCGATTTCGCCCTGGTGATGTGGACGCCCTTGCTCACCGTTCTGTGTTCTCCTCTCTGCACCTGTGAAGGTGAGTCTCCATTATTGTTGGTGAGAGGTGGGTTCAAACTTCCCGGTGAGGAAAGTGTGTGCGGTGAGTAACGGGTACACAGGAACGTCTCTCGTCTATAAACCACATCCTTGTTTACCTTCAATGTACACTCGATTCTGGCACACACGAACATGGCAAGTGACCCGGATTTTCGGGGTTTGACCCGTTTTGTTTGTGAAAACCCACAGACCCGTTCTCGTGGGGTCTAAACCCGATTTGGACGGAAAAAAAATTCACTCTCGAACGTGTTGGTGATGTTTATCAGGAATCTGGAACACTTTAAATGGCAGGATTTGATTCGATTCGGATTGTTGGGACACGACGTCGTCTAATCACAAAGAACTACAGAGAGAGAGGGGGAGAGAGACAGAGAGAGAGAGAGGGGGGAGAGAGACAAAGAGAGAGGGGGGAGACAGAGAGAGGGGAGAGAGAGAGAGAGGGGGAGAGAGACAGAGAGAGGGGAGAAAGAGAGAGAGAAAGGGGGAGAAAGAGAGAGAGAGAGAGAGAGAGAGAGAGAGAGAGAGAGAGAGAGAGAGAGAGAGAGAGAGAGAGAGAGAGAGAGAGAGAGAGAGAGAGAGAGAGAGAGAGAGACAGAGAGAGAGAGAGAGAGACAGACAGAGAGAGAGACACAGAGAGAGAGACACAGAGAGAGAGACACAGAGAGAGAGACACAGAGAGAGAGAGAGACACAGAGAGAGAGAGACACAGAGAGAGAGAGAGACACAGAGGGAGAGAGACACAGAGAGAGAGAGACACAGAGAGAAAGCTCCAGGTTCGAGTACAGTGCGGTGTCTCATTTCATGAATATTGATTACGGTTATAATTTAGAATATGGTAACTTATGGTATGAAATATCCTTCATGTTGATGTGAGGTGTGCAACCTGTACCTGCTGGTTACATCATTTTCCTGTCAGTGCAGTTGTATCGCTCAGGCAATGCCCCTGTTCCACCTGATGTTATTGATCCCCCTGTAATCAACACACCTGGTGTTATTGATCCACCTATAATCAACACACCTGTTATTGATTCACCAATAATTAATCAACACACCTGGTGTTATTGATCCACCTATAATCAACACACCTGGTGTTATTGATCCACCAATAATTAATCAACACACCTGGTGTTATTGATCCACCTATAATCAACCCACCTGGTGTTATTGATCCACCTATGATGAATCCACATGGTGTTTCTGGTGCAGGTGGAATGTCATGACTGTTTATCGTTTTAAGGGTTAGCTGGAGTATCACGTGACACTCTGGTCCCTGCAGGTGGATCACACAGAGGACGGTGAAGACACCTCGAATTGGGCCATTTTGCTGCGCCCATCCTGCCCATCCTGCCCATCCCGCCCATCCCGTCCATCCCGCCCATCCTGCCCATCCCGTCCATCCCGTCCATCCTGCCTATCCCGCCCATCCTGCCCATCCTGCCGATCCCGTCCATCCCGTCCATCCCGTCCATCCCGCCCATCCCGCCCATCCCGCCCATCCCGTCGCACGTTTCGTGTGATTACCCCTCCCGGTGAGCGCCATCCCATCATGGACGACATTGAAAACAGACCCAGATCAACACGGGCTCTCGGCTCCATCACTGGCTCAAGGCTTCCATCGTCATCACCAATCCCTCTGCCTTCGTCGCCACAATCAATGGTCAGAGTCGCTGAGATGACAAAACGTTCCCTTCGGTGTCATTGTCCTCACAATGCACGTCATTCATACAACACTCACAAAAACGTTCCTTGGGGGCCACAGGTGAGTGAGCATTGCCGCAGGTAACCGTGCTTTCACCAGTTTGGAGCTCGTGAAACCCACAAACTCCGAGTGTCCGTAAATCGTGACTCGTGAGCCCTTGTCTGAGTCGAGTGTTCACAAAACACACACATCGACAATGTCTGCAAAAAACAATGGGATGGAAAACAATGAAGGCTTGTATTTACACAATGGTGTGTATTTTAAAAATGAATGACATTCACGGGACGGGCAGGACGGCCTGCACGTGCGTACACTCGCGTCTCAGCCGTCTAGCCTGGGTTCGAATCCCGACACAGGTGTAAACTGCCATCCTGGTGTTTCACAGGCACAGTGATCCGTCAATGTGTTTGTGTATGTCGTCCCTCGGATCGACGTTGAACCGGGGGTCACGTCTGCCGGCATTAGTCGGTGGACGTTAACAATCCCACTGTGTAGTTAGCTCACCAAGAGGAGGCGAGCTATCGCCGGCACCATGGAACGAGTCACAAATTCCTGCCACAATTACTGCTGGAAAAGCAATGGCAAACCACCCAGTTTAACCCTTACCAAGGAACTTCTTGGGCAGTAAGTCAGAATGAGAATGACGTTGCTGAAACGGTAACCATGACAACGCCCCCTGAACGAAGGACCAAGCTGGTTGCCTGAAGGTGAATGTTCAATGATAATGAAGGTGAATGAAGGACATGTTCACCTTCACTTTCCACATTACAAATGGAATAACCTGTTATGTTGTACAACCAGACCCCACCCCACCCCTCTCCCCCAACCCCCCTTTTCCCCAAACTCAACTCATTGCCTCCGACCTGGTAAAATGATAATCACAACGTCCCGCCGTCCAGCTTTCTCTTGGGTCACTACACGTTAACCTATCCTTGTGTTAACTTACTCTTCCCACTGATTCTGAATCGTCATGTGACGTCACTGTTCTTTCGCATGCATCACGTGTCGTGAAATGACAAAGACGAGAACATCACTCGGTGGAGCGCACACCTCCAGCAGGTTGAACAGGTCACCGTTTGTGTCCCACTGGTCGGCTGGATCCGGATCCGGACCTGAACCAAAATCGAATCACCTTGGTCTTGTCACCTACACACATCATCCACCTTGGTCTTGTCACCTACACACAAAATAAAACAAAGCTCCATTCGCCAGGTGAACATCAGCACTGTCATGTCCGTTTCTCTTTGGGCATTTTAGTCGTGAACCTTTCAAACTCCGTTGGTGTGTAATGTTTGTAATGTACAATGTTTAATTACTCGGTGAGTGATTCAATGCTGGAAAAGTTTGCTTTCTTCTTATCGAGGAATCGTTGGTCGTTGGAGTCCCAAGTTCTCGGACTGTTTTCACGTTTCCACGTCCAAACATCTGCTTTTCTGGAGGAACCCTCGATGGATGACTCGTGATGTAAAAGATGAGTGGCGACCGTCATGATGGAGGTCACATGTTGTAATGTTCTCAAGTGATCCCTCTTTGTGACCTCCTATCTCACAGCCTTGTGACGTCTTTGTGAATGACCTGCACGTGTTGTCCTGCACAGCTCCCGGAGGAGTTGAGCAAGCTGCACCTCGGGGAGGGTCGTCACCGTACGGCGGGCATCCCAACCAGTGAGTCGGAGAGGTCCAGCCTTTGGGACATATTCCAGGTACACCGAGCGACCAACATCGTGCCCTCCTCCATGTTCTCAACTTCCATTCCCATTGAACTATTCAAGAGGAGAAAAGCTCAGTGAATGGACAGACAATGAGAACGGTGATGTGTGTGTGTGTGTGTGTGTGTGTGTGTGTGTGTGTGTGTGTGTGTGTGTGTGCTTGTATGTGCAGGTCATGAAATATCATCACCTGCGTCTGTCATGGCCGACGGAGGCCGTGCTGGACTGTGATGAAGATATTGAGGAAGATGGACAACGGGCATCGGTGTGGCTGTCCAGCCGAGACCCTATCCGGGATTGCATGGAGAAGGACCCTGTTGACCGGACGGACGATGACATCGGTGAGGCCTGTTGTGGAGTCAAGTTGCTTTGACTCGCTCAAGGGAAATGTCTGTTTTCAGCTTTTTGTTGTTCGTCCGGTGCACGCACCTTGATGGGGTTCGTTTGTAATTGGGTCCACACCTCCTGAGTAATCACTTGTGCGACCAAATCCGCCGTCAAGTTCACGCAACTCCATCTTTGTCCGGATCCGAGCGAGTCGTCGCGCAACAAGGTTCGTTAATTTGTCATTGCGCGTGCAACCAGGACTGTGACGACCGATCGTGGTGTCCAAATGTGCGTCTGATAAAATGCATCACGACTATCCGCTCAGCACGCCACTTTGAATTGGAGCTCATCGTTATTGCAAGCAACCAGTTGCTAGCGACTGCTCGCAACCGGTTGCAAAAACATCCGCACGTAAACAATTCAGTTGCGTGCAACTGAGTCGCGTGACTCGTTGAGGGGTGTCATTGAGCTGGCTTGTTGGAGTGTTTATCGTGTGTGACGTCACAGTACAAGTTTAATCCCGTGTGTGGTGATGGTCTTGTTGGTGGAACAACTTGTTGAAAAGTTGAAAAGAGTGAAAGTTTTGACATTTGATGGCCTTGTGCTGCACATGAAACAAGAAGATCGTGAAAAAGAGGGAACAGGCAGCGAAAGCACAACACAATGAAAATGAGGACTTGAGTGACAGGTGGACGATTAATTAATTAATTATTGTTCAATGTCATCCTTCATCCTGTTGGACCGATTTATCCTGCCCTATCAGAGCGGCTCCTGGATTTCGTGCAACAGTTCCCGGCATTCGCGGACATGACGACGT
The DNA here is from genome assembly GCF_056783735.1 of Eptatretus burgeri. NCBI lineage: Eukaryota > Metazoa > Chordata > Myxini > Myxiniformes > Myxinidae > Eptatretus > Eptatretus burgeri. The sequence goes on along the minus strand of NC_140984.1, from coordinate 819,972 downwards.
CGGTACGGCGGGAGTTGTGCTCGGTTGTGGTGTTCGCCGTGGTGGACCGAGCTGGCACAACGGTGCTTCAAAATGAGGAACAGGTGAGCCGCGTTGTTCAAGTCCAGTGTGCCCTTTGTTCACAGATCAAAGTTTAATCTCCCATTAGATGCTGAACAATCACCTGAGTTTTTATTAAATAAATAAAAAATTACAAATCCACCTGGAAAACACAAGATCGAAGGGAAGGCTTTACTGGCGTGGTGACGATTGTGGGACAATGACGTCACACACGATAATTAAACACGTGGTTTTTTGACACGTGCTTTTCCAATCACTTGCGTCTGTTTGTCTGTCTGTCTGTCTGTCTGTCCAGGTAATAACATTGTTTTTTTTTTCCCCCATTTCGCCTTTTCTCATCAAATTTTCAACAAACCTTTATTATGAGAATACGGAAAAGAATCACGAAAACCTGTACTTGGGTCTGTGAAAACTCTTCTGTAGGAAACTTGTGTCTTCATCAGCTGGAGTCGTGGTGTGTCATCGTGAAAGGTGCGGTGGAGATCATTGAGAGAGAGGGACGGGTGAAAGCATTGGGCGTGGGCAACGGCTTCGGTGTGACGCCATCCCTGACCAAGCAGTACATGATCGGAGACATGCTGACCACGGTGGATGATTGCCGGGTGAGTGTTTGGTTGAGTGTGGAACTCCAAAATGGCAAACCGAGTCGACCATCTCCTCAATATCATGGTGACCACCTTGACACCACATTCATACCTGTCTCTATTATTGTTGTATATATTGATTGATTGATTTTGAAAATTCTGACTGTGTGTGTGTGTGTGTGTGTGTTCAGTTTGTGTGCGTCACCCAGCAGGACTACTGCCATATTATTAACAAGGCAGAGCGTGCGGAGGAGCACGGGGAGGTCGTGCGGGCCAAGGAACACCGTGAGCCGGACCGTACGGGCCCACGAAAGGGACACATTGTCCTCAAGGCATGTTGTTGCTCCACAATGACTTGTTTCCCACAGTCACGAAAGCTGATGTGAAGCCGCTCGTGCAGTACCTTGTGACAGGGTGAACAAACGTCGAGTGCTGGGCTCGAACACCTTTACACACTTGAATCGCTCAGTGGTGAATGGGTCGGATGGGGAGGAGGAGAAAGGGCTCAGTGGTGAAGGGATAAGTAGCAGTGGGGAGTAATAAGAGGTGGGGGCAAAGGGAAGTGGGAGATTGGAGGAGGTGGAGAAAGGAGCTGGAAGAGAGAGGTTGGGGAAGGAGGCAGCCTTGTAGATGTGAATGGGGGCAGCTTTGAGAGGGGGGAGTGATGGGTGAGATTTGAGGGAGAAAGGTGTGGGGGGAGCTTTTTTGAAAGGTGAGGGGGAAGCTTGGGGTGGAAGAGAGAAGTTTGCTTTGAAGAGGGAGGTGGCTAAATTGAGAGGGAGGGGAGACGATGAGAGCAGGCACGGTCATGGGGAGGAGGGAGACGGGAGGGGTGGGAAGAGGGAGAGGATGAGACTAGGTGTTGGTATGGTGGAGATGGGAGTGGGTGGGGGGAGGAATAAGATTTGAGGGGTTTGGAAGAGCAAAACCGAACTTGGAACACATAGTAAACACGGAGGAAACAAAATAACAGTCAAAACGCGATGAACAACGACCAGAAACTTATGTTTGAGAAAGTCAGCAGAGACCCCTGGGGAGAACCAGCCGTCGCCTCAAAAACCGGAACCGGAAGTGATTTGCTCATTATCCTAAAGTGTGTCGTCGTTGTTGCAAACTCTGGCGTTTTGTTTGAAAAAGTGAAACGAACTTGCATCAACGTCCCTCCAGTTCCACCATTGTTCCTGATATTCCACCTTTTACTGCAATATGGTTTTTTTTCTCGATCATCTGGTTTGGTTCTCTCAACATTTTGTGTGCAAACAAACAATGGAGCGTCGGCATCTGAGCCACTGGACCGGGCCTACCTGGAAATGGAGTTTCCACGTGCCGGGCGGAGTGCTGTGCGTTTCCATGCGTCCTCCTCATACACCGCAAACCTGGTCCTCAACTTGAATCTCGTATTTACATCATCGAGTCGACACGTCATTTCGAATCTCAGGCTACATTTCCTTTTTCCACCTTGGTCTCTCGGCCATCGGGCTGACGAGTCTGACACGAGGCCGCGCGTAAACCTCGGCCTGGATGGGATCGCCAGTGGCCAAAACTGATGGGAATTCCGCGTTGAGGATCGAGCAGCTTCTCATGGTTTGGCCAAACATTGCGGAAACGTTCCATTTTCGGATGTTGAGCTTCAATGTCGGACTTCGAAGACCAATGGTAGATAATGGCGCCGTGTCGGCTTTGGTGCAGAATCGCGAGTGAATATTGAAACGTTCGCACATAATATGATTGTATGAACAACAAACTTCAATTGTCTCACCAGGGAAGCCCAGAAGGGTTGATCGACCACCTCGTGGAGGAACACTCGCTGGTTGATCCCACATATGTGGAGGACTTTTTGCTCACCTGGCGAACATTCCTGCCGAATGGCTTGCCCGTTGGACGCAAACTGCTCACGTGGTTTCACGACAACAGCCTTCGCGACAAGGTGTGACGGGAGGAATCCTCACTGGGCCTTCTTTCTCTCATTTTTGGTCACCTGAATATTGCATCATATTGTCTCGATGACCAATGACAGTTGTAGTGGATGTGTCTCCTCGATAACTCCAAAACCATGAAACCTTGTGGCCTGAAACTTTGCACGCCTACGAAGGGAACTCCAAGGAAGTGCAAGAGTGAAAATTGGGTGTTTGGGTTAATTAAAACACTCCTTTTGATGATAAGTAACGGCCAAATTTAATTATATCCTTTATCAAGGCTCATCCCGCCCTTCGCTGGGGTCTTAATTCGCCATTTTTTTTTAGCCTGCTCAACAATGCCTTGACTTGGAACAGGCCACAACAGTTTCTGAATGATAATTTTTTTTCACTTTCCTTACTCACATCATCCAATGCCTGATCATCATACCTACGAATCGCTGGACACATTGCAATGCTTGTAAACACTCATTCGTAGCTTTATTTCATTTCTGCACATGCCATAACCTCGAGAATCTCTTAATTTAAGCGAAATTTCAAAATCTCAATCGACTTCATCAGTTGTTCCGATGTGTTCATTTGTCCAGTTGGGACATTATTTGACATTCCGGCCATCTCCGGGTCCATGCTGTTTGTATGATCGATGGCTAAACGCATGCTGAGCCTGCCGTTCCTTGTCAACCGTTTTGTTGAAGTGCTCGCCTGAGTGCTTAAGCCACTTGGCGAGCGCAATCCAAGCTGCTTGGTTGTTCGTTTCCAATCCGTGGTCAAGCGGTGGGGGTGTGCGGTGGCGTTAGCTTGTCGGTGGGGGTGTTAGCTTGTCGGTGGGGTGTGCGGAGGCGTTAGCTTGTCGGTGGTGGGTGCGCGGGGTTATTCGTTGTTGTTGGGGGTGCACGGGGTGTTAGCTGTCGGTGGGTGTATGCCGGGGTGTTAGTTGTCGGTGGGGGTGCACGGGGGTGTTACTTGTCGCTGGGTGTATGCCGGGGTGTTAGTTGTCGGTGGGAGTGCACGGGGTGTTAGTTGTGGGTGCGTGTATGCGGGGGTGTTAGTTGTCGGTGGGGGTGCACGGGGGTGTTAGTTGTCGGTGGGTGTATGCCGGGGTGTTAGTTGTCGGTGGGGGTGCACGGGGGTGTTAGTTGTCGGTGGGGGTGCACGGGGGTGTTAACTGTCGGTGGGTGTATGCTGGGGTGTTAGTTGTCGGTGGGGGTGCACGGGGGTGTTAGTTGTCGGTGGGAGTATGCCGGGGTGTTTGTTGTCAGTGGGGGTGCACGGGGGTGTTAGTTGTCGGTGGGGGTGCACAGGGGTGTTAGTTGTCGATGGGGGTGCACGGGGTGTTAGTTGTCGGTGGGGGTGCACGGGGGTGTTAGTTGTCGGTGGGGGTGCACGGGGTTTTAGTTGTCGGTGGGTGTATGCCGGGGTGTTAGTTGTCGGTGGGGGTGCACGGGGGTGTTAGTTGTCGGTGGGGGTGTACGGGGTGTTAGTTGTCGGTGGGTGTATGCCGGGGTGTTAGTTGTCGGTGAGGGTGCACGGGGGTGTTAGTTGTCGGTGGGGGTGCACGGGGGTGTTAGTTGTCGGTGAGGGTGCACGTGGGTGTGAGTTGTCGGTGGGGGTGCACGGGGTTTTAGTTGTCGGTGGGTGTATGCCGGGGTGTTAGTTGTCGGTGGGGGTGCACGGGGGTGTTAGTTGTCGGTGGGGGTGCACGGGGGTGTTAGTTGTCGGTGGGTGTATGCCGGGGTGTTAGTTGTCGGTGAGGGTGCAGGGGGGTGTTAGTTGTCGGTGGGGGTGCACAGGGTGTTGTGTGACAGTGTAATGGGCCGAGTGGTCTCTCCTTGTATTGTATGCTTGCGGAATGAGTTGATCTGCGATCAGCCAGAGAGTTTATTGTCTTTTACTTTTTTGTTCTAAAACTCCCCCCCCCAAAAAAAAACTTTTACTTTTGGAGCATCGGCGGCTCATTGATTAATTTGAATATTGTTCAGCAAAAAGAAAATTTAATTGCTCTAATATTTTGTCATATAATTAATAAAAAAGATTTTCAAGTTAAATATTATTCTGCACGAGGTGAAGAACTAATTAAAAATAAATATTTATTTTGTGTCCGGAATGATGTCTTTGTCTCGGTAAATAAACAAACAGATAATATTTGGGATATTTCTGGAACTTACCTGGAGTGCTTCGTGGCAGGTGACGCAGGTCGTTTTGTTGTGGGTCTGCATCCATTTCAATGACTTTGAGTCAGACCCGAAGCTCATGCGCCTTTTGGAGAACTTTGAGAGTTGCCTCGGACATGAGGTAATCCACCTGTCCCCCACCACCACCTGTCCCTCACTACATGAGGTAATCCACCTGTCCCCCACCACCACCTGTCCCTTACTACATGAGGTAATCCACCTGTCCCCCACCACCACCTGTCCCTCACTACATGAGGTAATCCACCTGTCCCCCACCACCACCTGTCCCTCACTACATGAGGTAATCCACCTGTCCCCCACCACCACCTGTCCCTCACTACATGAGGTAATCCACCTGTCCCCCACCACCACCTGTCCCTCACTACATGAGGTAATCCACCTGTCCCCCACCACCACCTGTCCCTCACTACATGAGGTAAACAACCTGTCCTCCACCACCCATGACCCCCCTCCCCCCATTGTTTAAAATCCATGAACATAATAAACATTTCCCAATTACGGACACACCGGTTTATTCAGCTTCCTTTTCTGGTCCTATTACACATTTGAGATGTTCACTAAAAAAAATTTCCCAGCACTCTGGCGATATTCGAGATGGCGTCCAAAATGGGCAAAATCATAGAATACGGTAAATAACATCTCAAAACTGTGGCAAATTGGAAAAATAATCATTGGGATTTGGTTCCTGATCATGAGTTACTCGTTTCTGATAATTGGAGGTACGTGGACTGCTTTCTGCATTTTGGGTGGTGTTGGACCTCTGCTGAAAACAGTTGAAATCCTCAGGTTCGCCTCTGGAACCACGCGGGATTGTCCTCTTCTGCTATTTGCAGCACTTTCTGCCATCCATCACGTTCGAACGAAGAGGTGCCCTCCTTTGTGTCGATGCCTGCCTTTTTCACACGGATTCGGCCTCCAGAATTGTAGAAAATACAATCAGGTCCAAAAATGATCTATTCTGATGATTTCTTGCGCTTTTCCCTTCCTTCTCGGCTGGTAGATGGTCCAGGAGCTTCAGGGTCGTTAGATGGTTCACTAGCTGTTAACCGATGTAGGTTCAGGGTAAATCTTTGGTAACATCCTCGGGGATAGCCCTCGTTCTCCTGGATCTCATCAGGAATGCCAGGACAGATATCCGTCATTCGATACGAAGAACCTGGTGGTTCGGCCAAGCGACGATCCCGTATATTTTTGAGAAGTGCCGATCTATCATTTGGATTCGTCAAGTCTGAAAATTATGTGAACGATCCATGATTTATTCCAGACATACGAATGACACGATGTTCCCGTTTGCGTTTTCTTTCCATTTCAACAACTTTCTTTTGACAATTACATTAAACTCTTTCTTGCTTGTCTGACATCTTGACTTGTGATCTTGATCTTGACGAGCTACAATCTCACGAAGCGAACTAATCTAACCTGGAAAGAGATAAAAAAACACATAAAAAGATTAGTTCACATAATACTTGAGTGTATGTAAATATTCAAAGTGCATCGGGGTGTGTATAGGGGTGTGTGTGTGTGTGTGTGTGTGTGTGTGTGTGTGTGTGTGTGTGTGGGTGTTTTCTGGCTTTCACATTATCGACCATCTTCAATTCTAAGTACGATAACAATAATAAACATCCTTGATAAGAATTGCAAGATGAATATTCCAAGGTTCTGTCCCTCCATTATTATTACATTGATGATTATTTGATATTTACTCTGATTTTACCATTTTTAAAACCATTTTGAACTCCATCTTGGATTTTATTGATGGCAACAAAACATAAATAACCACATTATCCTATTAGTTTCTAATAATCAGGAACATATATCTTACAATGAATCCAGATATTAATTTACTGTATATTATTCTTCGTTTCAGGCTGTGATGTACAAGTTTGTGTGATTTTTTCCGATTGTGGCGGCCATTTTAGATGCCATCTTGGAATTTAAACATTGTAACAAAATTCAATCACTCGGTATTAGTTACTAATGATGAGAAACACATCATTCCAATTAATCATTTACAATTTTGTCACAGTTTTTGGCTGTTATATATAATTTTCTTTGATTTTGCATATTTTGGTGGCCATTTTGGATTTTTAAAAATGGCAACAAAACCCAATTATCAGAAACTAGTAACTAATGACGAGGAACCAAATCCCAATGATTATTTTTCCAATTTGCCACAGTTTTGAGATGTTATTTACGGTATTCTATGATTTTTACCCATTTTTGACGCCATCTCGAATATCGCCAGAGTGCCGGGAAATGTTTCTTGTTAACATCTCAAATGTGTAATGGGACCAGAAAAGGAAGTTGGTTTGGTGGAGTCCTGGGTGGGGTGCACGGATACCCTCCGTCGATACTTGACTCGAGTGGAAACCGACACACAAAGGGTCGAACAAAACAAAGGGCCCACCGTTGCCATGGCGCACAATCGGGTTCATTGTTGCTCCAGCTTTATACATCGATCTTCCTGATTGGTTAGTGAAGTCGAAAGAACCCGATCTTGTTTTGTTGTTGTATTCTCAATTTTAATGTCGTGACTCCTTTTTTCCGAAACTCTGTCCGCAGGAAATGATCGAGTACTCGCAGCATCTCAGAGTCGCTTGCTCGACCCGGGCTCGTCTTCGGAACGTCACGCTCTCGCGCTCGTCACGTGACTCGCCCCTCGAGTTTGAGCTGGCACGTGCTCGTGGCGCAATATACGTGTCGAAGGTCAAGCCCGGCAGTAAGGCCGACGAGTGTGGCTTGCGGCGAGGGGATCAGGTAAAACCACCGTGCTGGGAAAAACTTTCACAAAACAACTTCGATGTTGTTAACGTTGCATCAGAGGGGAAAATATTTATTTAATTATTCGTCGTTAACTCTGCCACCGAAGGTGGATGGACGTTGTATTTTTACCCCTGTGTGTTTGTCTGTTTGTCTGCAGGATATCTCAAAAAGTTGTGGACGGATTTGGACAAAACTTGGTGGACAGGCTTGGTTTGTGATGAGAACAAATTGTTTTGATTTTGGTGAAGATCCGGATTCAATATTTTAAAAAATGAATCTTCACCATTGAGAGATCGGCCCCAAAAACGACAAAAATATATATATATATATATATATATATATATATATATATATATATATATATATATATATATATATATATATATGTTCTTCTTTCGGCTGCTCCCGTTAGGGGTCGCCACAGCGGATCATCCGTTATGATCCGCATACTGATTTGGCACAGGTTTTACGCCGGATGCCTTTCCTGACGCAACCCTGGTCGCCTCTTACGACACAGGGAATAAGGATTGGGTTTCGCCATGATTCCAGGCTGCCCTACACCCTCTCATAGCGCGGCCCAACGCAGAGCACCCGTCCTCAAGCGATCCTCCAACCCAAGCCTCCGAGTAGCCGGATTACAGGCGCACGCCACTACGCCCAGTCCAACAATATATATATATATATATATATATATATATATATATATATATATATATATATATATATATATATATATATATATATATATATATATATATATATATATATATATATATATATATATATATATATATATCACGATATCTCAAACTGTTGTGGATGGATCCGGACAAAACTTGGTGGACAGGTTTGCTTTGTGACAAGAACAACCTGATTCGATTTTGTTTCAGGTCCGGATGCAGATCCGGTCTATCAGTGCGATACAAACCGTGAACTGTTCATCTTGGCAGAGGTGTTTGCGCTCTACCCAGTGCCGTTCAATGTTTTTTTTTTTTTTGCAATCATCTGGTTTCAAGAAAGAGTGGTTGTTCGGCACTGGTAATCAGCATCAGCTGGACGGCATCAGCCCACGTGTCCTAAAAACCTGCTCCTGTGCTCTTGCTCACCCTCTCTCTGTTCAAGAGTTCATGGTTCATGTGATGTCCAAGCATGAAGAGTTTCCGTCGTGATTTCGAAGAGTGCCGTTCTAGTTTTTAAAACGCTCTTCCGGTGAAACAGTTCCTTCGGCTTCTGCCGATTAGCCATGAGCTTCGCAGAGCTACAGCCCCCGACATCTTCGTCGGATTGTGCTGCAGCCAACACTGGGAAGAGAATTTAATTCTCAATGTTATAGACCAGTCCACCCCGTAGAAGGGACATCCACGGACACGTTTTTCGGGCTTGCTGGTCCTCGTCAGCATGGAGCGGAAGTTCCTCCACCGGTGTTCGGTCCAATTTCTGCACATCCGTTGCGGAGATGAATGGATTGATGGATGACGTCCGTGCAGGACCAATTGGTAGTCACAAGGAAGCATTACCGGTCTCCAATGACATCAAGTCGAGGACCTTGCTTTGAAGTCTTGTTGTGCCAACGCCGCGCCAGTTTTCTCCCATTTTGTTAAATGTTCGAGATTTGTTGTCGCCCTGTTTCAGCCCTGATGTACAATGTGGGTTGTTTGTTCTCTTGTAGCACACAGAGGAGCCTGTATTCTCTGGGTGCTCGGTGATGTAACTACTGCTTGACGATTCCTCTTTTATTTGGACGGTGCTTCGTTCATGTTCATCCGTTATCGATCTGATCGATCGCCGAAGCTCAGATTTGATGTTGCGTTCCGCGAATACACGTCACGTGTGTTGACGAAGCTTCGGTGGCCCTCTTTGGGCCATCAGATTGAAACCTGCCCGTCCCTGAGGGTGTGCCGTCACATTTTGTCCGACAGATTGTCGAAGTGAACGGGCACAGCTTTGAGAACGTGTCCGTAAACACGGCGGAGGACCTTCTCAAGAAGAGCACCCATCTGTGTTTGAGCGTGAAGAACGGTCTCCTGAGTAAGCGCGTTCTACCTGGGGGGACATCATTGGATCACTTGTTGTTTGTATATGATTGTATTCAACCTCATCACATAAAATGTCCACTTAACCAAAGAGATTTCATCCAAGCAACGCACAGCAAGGGGGTCACGAGACAAGAGGGGTGGGAGAGGGACGGACAAAACAGTGGGGGACGGAGACATTAGGAGATCTGTGGAAGGGAGAGGGATGGGTGGGAAACATGGGGAATACAAGATGGACACCTCAGGGACTTTCAGGAAGGAAAGCAGGGAATTTGAAGGAGGTGGGTTTGGGGTGGATTAACGGGGGGTAGAAAAGATCGAGGATTTGGATGGGGGGTGATAGGTGGTGAACAGCTGTTTTAAAGACCTGGAGGGAGGAGTATGATTGAAAAGAGTGAGGGAGTTTATTCCAAAGGCGGGAAAAAAGAGGAATGAAACAGTGAATGTGAGCAATGATTCTTGATTTTGGTAGTTTTCCCAGAAGGGAGTTGTTGGCTGACCTTGAGCGCCCTGCGGAAATATGGGGGAGACAAATCGCAGAGAGAGAGAGCAAGGGGGGAGAGACCGGAGAGGAGACGGTAGAAGACAGAAAGACCACCGACTTGCCAGGAATTTGAAATTTCTTCACGGCAACAGCTCACCTTCTGTTTGCGAAGGCACCGAGTGATCTTTAACTAGCACTAACTAATGCTGACAGGTGGGACACCCAGTTTAACGTCCACCCGAGGGACGGCACACACGTTCATGAACCACCGTACCTGTGAAACATCACGATGACTGTTTACAGCAGGGTCGGGATTCGAACGTCCTCGAGGTGAGTGTGCGCACCTGTAGTCAGTCCATCCTGCGAGCCCTGTGCAAGCACTCCATCGGCATTTGTCTCTCGACGCACAAGATCTTCATGAAACATACACTCTTACCTTGGCGCGTGCACCTGTGACCTGCTCCTGGTGTACTGAGGCTTGTTGAGACATTCGCAACAAACCCACTTGTTTCGTCCACCTGGGAAGCAAAACCCTCCTGATGGGAACCTGCAGTCGATGTGTGACAAGGACAAATGTGTCCAAGAGCTGCGTCATAAAGGTTTTGTCTTCAAAAGAAGAAGAAGAACAACAACAACAACGCGGAGCTCTCTTCGAGCCAGTGTTCGCAACGCGACGCCGCTAATAAATAAATAAAGAATAAAAAAATGGATAAATATATAAATAACAACAACAACTTCCGATATTTCGTCACGTGCCTTGATGGAGCCAATAGCAAGACCCGTCATGGAGGATCCTCGTTCATGACGAGAAAATCATGTATTTACGAAATTACAACACCTGAAATGGAATAATCTTTAAATAGTAACGTTTACTTTTCGAAACTTTAAAGCAAATGTCCGAATATATTTAAAAGTTCATGATAGACGCTCTCAAAAGGCACCGTCAATGCGAGGATGTATGCACGTGTTTAGTATTTAAGGAGATCCGGATGCTGTATATAAAATAGCCGAGTCCTGAAGGTTTTGTCTTCCACAGAAGAAGAAGAAGAAGAACAAGAAGAAGAAGAAGAACAACAATGCGGAGCTCTCTTGGAGCCACGTTCGCTCCGCGAGACGCGACTAAAAACCCTTCAGGCAGTGTTGGGTTTTCCTGAAACGAGACGCACAGCAAGGGGGGCGTCTGCGTCTTGTTCAGGAAATGTCGAGACGTCTGCGCTTCCAGATAAATTTCAAAGAAATATGGAAACTTTAATGTGTGCGATTGTCACCTGTGAGCTCGGCGAATTTATGTCGACCTGAGCTCAGGTGGGGCACGAAATGGGCAAACCGTGAAAACGTGAACCAGTCATGTAACCATTGACTCGTGTGAGTAATGGAAACTCCATTTGTCATGTTTGCCTCCAGGTTACAAGACCACGTGCTCCCGACAAGAGGAATGCAGCATCACGTGTCCTGCGCACGAAGCACGTGTCACCGGGAAGCGTTACTGTGTCCCGGAGCTGAGCGCCGTGGAGCCCTCACCTGGCGCACACACACACAGCCAAGGTCCAACTCCTCGCCCGACAACGAACCCTTCACACCCACGGCCAATTCGCTCACCCACCTGCTGCGACCTCCGAAGCCCAAGTACGACCGTCGCACCTCGCACGCACCGATTTTGTGAGCACAACAGCAGCTTGGATAGCCGAGAGGTGTGCGCACTCAACTCTCAGCTGTTTAGCCTGGGTTCGAATCCCGACGCGGCTACAAACGGCCATCCTGGTGGTCGGAATCCAGGCCGAGTCATCGTCCCTCGGATGGACGTTGAACCTGGCGTTCCGCGTCACCGCAGAGTTTAACTTTCGTGTTCTGTTTTTTTTACACCGATGTTTGTCACGTAGCGATGTGCCGGTGACCCAAGATGACAGCATGGTGGCCATGAAGGCTTCAAAGCGCGGACCCGTGCCCCAGCCCCCAACCGCAGGCCTTTCCTCCAGCAGTCCTCCCCATCACTCGGTGCCTGGCTCTTCTCATGGTAATAAGCACAGATTGGCCACACTTCTGCTGCTGTGCCTTCAAACATCATTTTGGGATGTGTTTTCCTCGTCAGTGATGGTGATTTCTGCTTTTTGGGGTTTTTAATGTAATTTTTTGATTTAATTCGTACAAGCGAGCACACACACACACACACACACACACACACACACACACACACACACACACACACACACACACACACACACACACACACACACACACAATGCTTCTCCTTTCACCAATAGATGCAAAAATCGCATAATTTCTCTTGTGGCCTTGGAATGAAACAAACAATATATTTATAACAGCCCTCACTGTTCCCATTAGCTCCCAGCACCCCCACCCCGACATGATTAATAATAAATATCATCATTTTAAACTCACCCTGAACATTCACAAGCCCCAGATTTGTCTTTCCCATCGGTGTTCAGCAGCACCTAATTCTGACGCACGGTCCATTCACTGGTAGCGATCTGTCAGGGGTTGGGGTTTGTGCAGCGCACACCCGTCTCCTCGGGCCTTGCACCGACCCACACCATCAGCAGTTTGCGGGATGAGCAGCTGCCCGTTCAGAAAGCTGAGAAAGTTCTCCAAGTCTTTATTTGTGCAGAGGCGCAGCCCTTTGTCTCGGGAACTTTTCCAAGTATTTTCGACTTGTTCTCGAGCTTTGTGAGCCATTTCAGGTGACATTCCTCATCTTGCACGCACGATGTACTTTCTTTCGCCCCGAACGCGCAAGTTTCCTGGGGTTCCTGCGCATGCTGACCGAGCATTTCAAAAGTCAGTGGATTATTATGGAATAAAATTTGGGAGCAAATAAATATGAAATGTCTGACAACATCTTTGCTCTGCCCATCGTCTCACAGGGTTTGCTGACCAAGTAGTACGAGTATATCGTGCTGATCAGAGCAGTCGCTACGTGCTCACGAGTCGAGAAAGCACAGCGCGTGAAGCCGTAGTTGCCGCACAGCGCGAGTTCCAGTTGCAGGAACCACCTGAAGGTTCCTGCCTCTGTGAGGTATCCGTTACTCCAGCGGGTCTCGTCAAGCAAAGTCGGTTACCTGATTCCACGGTGCACCTGGCGGAGAAGATCCACCTCAACGCACGGTACGGCTGTCCGATCAGGCTGTGTCAGCATGAAACTGGTGATGTCTGACTCGTACACGTTAACGGAATGCTGGCGGAAGGAGCATCTCCTGCATTTATCGAAGATCGTAAATAATTTTCAGCAGATGAGTCTTCATTTCAATAAAAAAAGAAAATAAATAATTATCCATCATCCATGTTATCATTTTCAAAGACTGGACGATCCGTTGTTTGTCCTCACCACAGGTACTACCTGAAAAATGTCCGTCAGATAGAGACGCTGTGCTCCGACGAGGCCGTGCGGGAGTTGCAGAGGAAAGCGCAGATGTCGGTGCTGCGCTTGAGCAGCGCTGAGCTCGCGGAACAGCTCTCCGTGCGGGATTTTCAGTCGTTCGCCGCCATCCCGACTACCGAGTACGTCGAGGACCTTTTCCGGTTGCCTAATGCCACCACTCCTCACCTGCGGCACTTTGAGCAGCTGTTCGACCAGGAGACCTTCTGGGTGCCGTCGGCCTTGCTGTGCGAAGGGAGTGCTGTGAAAAGGGCCAAGGTCGTCAAACGCTTCCTTCAGGTGGCAATGTACTGCCGGCAACACAAGAACTTCAACTCCACGTTCGCCATCATCAGGTGGGTTACGCGACAACACGGGGAAACACGGACTGCACTCCCTTGTCCTTTGGCCACGATCGACTTCCAGCATTTCCAGAGCTCCATGCTCTGCTTCTCACGGCTCCGTTAAAACAATGTCGCTCTTCGCGCCGTCTAGTGGTCTGAGTCACTGTTCGGTGACACGGCTGCGGCACACGTGGGACAAGCTGCCGTCAAAGTACGAACAGCGATTTCAGGACCTCCAAGGTCTCTTTGACCCGTCTCGGAACATGGCAAGGTACCGTGCAGAGTTGAGCAGCTCGAACCTGCAGCCACCCGTCATCCCGCTGTTCCCGGTGGTGAAAAAGGACCTCACATTCATCCATGAAGGTCAGCCTCACATGTTCGTGCTGACGGCCTCTGTACTCGTGGGAATGCAGAAGGTTGAACAAATGATGATTGTGTTTTCTGTTGGGATTTGCGGGTTCGTCTGTCGAGCTGGCGGAGGCCAACTGAACTTAAATAACTGAACTTAAAATTTGATACTTGGTTATTCCCGGTGGAACCTTTTGCCATCTTTCAACTTGGCTTCCGGTGGGAAGCGTGGCCATTTGAGATGGCGTGCCGTCGGCTTCGCTCCGGTCATTATTGTCATGAACCCTTGACTGATATCATTTTATACACCACCAAGGTACTTGAACCTACCTGTTTACGTTTGCTGGGAAAGAACAAGTTCGAGAACCGAGAATATTGAAAAATAATTTTAAAAAAATATATTTATTTATTTGTTTTCACATCTTTGAAGAGAAAGGGAACAAAAGGAAATGGATAATGATGTCATAATTAGACACGACAATGAAGTTCACTCCATCCGTCGATGCTGAAAAGTGCTTTGTGGGAATTTTTTGCAGGCAACGACTCGTACGTGGATGGTCTTGTTAATTTTGAGAAGCTGAGGATGATTGCCAAGGAGGTGCGTGCGGTCGGGAGCCTGGCGGCGGAAACTCGGGAACCTGCGTTTGTGTTTCGGCAAAGGTGAGCGCGTTGTCACCGTCAGCACTCCGGACTTCTCTCAAACCATCATTTTGTTCTCATCACCATCATCATCACCAACCATCATCACAGGCTGACCTGCAGGTCTTTAGTGGAGAACCAGTGCACACTCAGGAATAATCCTATGAGGCCGAGATGAGATGTTGGTACAACATGCATTGATGACCGAATCAAGCATTGCATTGATTTGTGTGTGCTCAAAACCACTGTCACTTACTCCATTATGGCCACAAGAGGCCAAAAGGAAGATGTGTTTGCTGAAGATTTCGATGTGCAAGCCCGATGTTGATCACATCACCTCCAATTCCGATGCACAAACTGAAACTTGTTGCTCTTCCCAAACATCTCTTGGCTGGAAACTGAAGTTTCCGCTTAAATCAGCGAGAATGGTACCATCCCATGGTGAGGCTGGATGTTGGCAAGCTCAAGGATGAGAGGGTAGCTGAGGAGTTTGCAAACTAGCTGAGTGGATATTTGGGGGGTCTGGGTGCTTTTGGAGGTCCTGAAGAGTTGTGGAGTTCCTTCAAGACCACCGTCCTTGATGTTGCCGGTGGATGTCTTGAGAACTCACCGGAGGGCGAGGAAGAATTTTGTCTCTCAAGGGACACTGGATACCATTGACCAGAGTCACAGGATCAGGTTGAATGGAAGAGCTGAGCTGTTCAGGGAGCTGAGGCGTTAAACTGTACGTGCGTTAAGGGTGGACAAGGAGGACTATGTGTGAGGAATCTGTGAGGGGGTAGAGCATCACCTGTGGTCAAATGATTCTTGTCCTGATTACAGGGGAATTCGCGCATTGCGTTCAACCAAGCCCGTCCTTCGGTGCACTGCAGTTAGAGCAGAGAGTGGTAGGCTTTTGACAGAGGAGTCCGAAGTGAAGGCCCGCTGGGCCGGTTACTTTGAGCGGCTGTACCAGGCTGATCCACCAGCTGTCGTGTTGGACGTCAGGGGTGTTACAATCCCTGTTGCTGACCCTCGAATCAACTGTGGTCCACCTTCGCTTGTAGAAACACGGGCTGCGGTGAACCGATTGAAACAGGATAAAGCTCCAGGGATCTCTGGCATCCATGCCGAACTTCTCAAGGCTGGTGGAAATGCTGCACTCGTGTCGTTACATGCAGTTTTGTGCTCTGCCTGGAACACAGGCATCATCCCAACTGACTGGAAGAGGGGCCTTGTTGTTCCTTTCTGGAAAGGGAAGGGTGATCGCCAAGACTGCAACAACTACCGAGGGGTGAAGCTGCTCTCAGTGCCGGGCAAGGTCTTTGCTCCGATAATTCTTGACCATATCCTTGCTCGTCGGGTCCTCACCGAACGCAGACGAGAGTTTCGGCAGGGGCTGCTTGCAGCTCATGTTGATCTCTGTAAAGTGTTTGATTCAGTGAATCGGGATGCCCTCTGGAGGATTGTTGTTGTTACTGGAGTTCATCAGGGGTGTGTCCTGGCCCCCACATTTTTCAGCCCTTGTATGGACTGGCTTCTCGGGAGGATGTCGGAGAGATCAAGCTGCGGTGAATCATTTGGGAATGTCAAGATCTCTGACCTTGATTTTGCAGATGATGCGGTCATCTTTGTGGAGACGTTAGATATCCTCTTGGGGGCCCTCGAGGTGCTGAATGAGGAGTCGGAGCCGCTGGGATTACGGGTTTCTTGGGTCAAAACTAAGATCCAGGCTTTGAATGACATCTCGGATGCTGCTGTCCCATGTGTACCTGTTTGTGGTGAGGATGTTGAGGTCGTGGAGAGATTCACTTACCTTGGCAGTGATATACGTCTGGGTCGGGCCTGGGGAGTCATGGATTCACTGGATCACAGGATGTGGCGCTGCCTGGACCTGTGTGGGAGGACGAAACCATGAAGTAATAATTGTCCCAATTATTACTTAATCTTCTCCGTATTCTCGTAATAAAGGTTTGTTGAAAATTTGAAGACAAGAGCTCAAATGGGGGTTGGGGGGTGGGGGAGTTCAGGCCTGGACAGACAGACACACCAAATCGATACAACAAAACCGCGTCTCCTGCTGTGTGAGCAGACGGTCTCGTTAATGAGTTTGGGATTGTGAACAAGCGAGCTGGTTTTCTTAATCTCGTCATTTTCCTTTCCTTTCCTATTCTTTGTGAACCGGTGTCATCCGACTCTGCACAAGACACTTTATGAAGAGCTTAATCAAGCACTTAAATAATTTTCTGGATCCTTAAATAGATGAGCTTTTTGGATTTTGTGATTAATTTCCTGATTTTTTTTTGTTTGTTCATTTCTCTTGAACAATAACCATCCTTTGTTTCACACACCCCGGGCATGACCTAACCGTGGGTTGCGGCGTGTGCACGCGTGCAGGTCCTTGAGTCAAGGCGGTGCGGGCGCCGGCTTGTTGGACTCCACACTTGGCGGGACACGCAAGAAACGGCATCGGCGCTCCTCTTTCCTCGATCCCAAGAAGCTCTACAAGGAGGCGCTCATGGCCCGCCGCGTACGCCAATACTTGGCCGGACTTTCTGTGGAGCGCGATGAAGACCGGCTACTTTCGTTTTCACTGCAGTGCGAACCGGCAGGGAGTACAGGGCAACACCGGAAGGGCACCGGGTAGAGCGCATACCTCCACCACGCCGTGCCATGCCTGATCCACGACAACATGTCGGGCCCACACATTTTTTGAAATATCATGCTGTGTATCGTTTTTGGTCCTCAATCTCTCTCTGTCTCTCAATGGTGAAGAATCGCTTCAAAAATTATATAATTTTCACACCTGGATCCGGATTCGGATCTTCACCGAAAATCGAATCGATTCGGACTTGGACACCCAACCTGTCCAGAAGCTTCGTTCAAATTTCAAATCCGTCCATGACTTTGTTTTTCAGATGTTGTGCTCACAGACAGACAAACAAGGGGGTGAAAACTGAACCGCCGTCCACCATCGTCGGCAGAGGCCACAAGGAAATTACTCAAGGAAGTTCGACGCAGGAGGCCATTGTCGAAGAAATTTCTGATTCTTCCAGATCTCTCAATTACAAATGGAGAATCTTGGTGTTTATATCGTTTTCAGTAAGAAACAGGTTTTTATTTATCATCTCTGGCACTGGCACCAGTTTGTGTGGTGTTGACATCTTCCGGGTGAAGCTTATCTTCAGTCCTCTTGGACAGATCCTGCTTGGATGGTTGTAACACATGTTTCAAATCCAGACATGTTAATCCTTTCCTAATAAAGAAAAACGCACAGAATGTGCGAGAATGATCGGCAATTCTTCTTATATTCAACTTACTGGCAAAGTTCAACCTGTTTACACTTTTCATGTGCAGGTGGTCTTTCCGTACAGGGGGGAAATATAATTATGTGAATTACAAATGGAAACGAACTACTTAAAAAGAATCAAATCATATTTGAGGAGATTTTTATTTTCAGGTTTAATTATTATTAATCCGCCTCCCGGTGGGAGGGAGCTGTGCGGTGTATAAACACGATTGGGTTTGATTTCTATCTTGTGAATATGAAACGCTGTGCGGTGTATAAACACGATTGGGTTTGATTTCTATCTCGTGAATATTAAACGCTGTGCGGTGTATAAACACGATTGTGTTTGATTTCTATCTTGTGAATATTAAACGCTGTGCGGTGTATAAACACGATTGTATTTGATTTCTATCTTGTGAATATGAAACGCTGTGCGGTGTATAAACACGATTGGGTTTGATTTCTGTCTCGTGAATAAACGCTGTGCGGTGTATAAACACGATTGTGTTTGATTTCTATCTTGTGAATATTAAACGCTGTGCGGTGTATAAACACGATTGTGTTTGATTTCTATCTTGTGAATATTAAACGCTGTGCGGTGTATAAACACGATTGGGTTTGATTTCTATCTTGTGAATATTAAACGCTGTGCGGTGTATAAACACGATTGTATTTGATTTCTATCTTGTGAATATTAAACGCTGTGCGGTGTATAAACACGATTGGGTTTGATTTCTGTCTCGTGAATATTAAACGCTGTGCGGTGTATAAACACGATTGGGTTTGATTTCTATCTCGTGAATATTAAACGCTGTGCGGTGTATAAACACGATTGGGTTTGATTTCTATCTCGTGAATATGAAACGCTGTGCGGTGTATGAACACGATTGGGTTTGATTTCTATCTCGTGAATATTAAACGCTGTGCGGTGTATAAACACGATTGAGTTTGATTTGTTTCTCGTGAATATTAAACGCTGTGCGGTGTATAAACACGATTGGGTTTGATTTCTATCTTGTGAGCGTTTTTCTCCCTGTCTATCTGTACAGAGTCCCGCATCGTGAGGACAGAATAACACGAAATATGAGACACAGACTCGGAACATTACAAAGCACCGTCAACGTTAACCGGAAGTGACGTAATAACGACGGTCCTGTTACCTCACGGTAAGTGACCGGAGCCCAGATCTCCACTTCATGTTGTTGTTCCGGTTTTGGTTTCTGAGTTGTAATATTAATCTCATCGTTATTGAGAATTTTAATCGTGTTGTAGTTTTTCTTGTAACACAATTCAGAGAGAGAACTCCTGTTCCTTCCAGTCTCCTCGAGTCACGACGATGCACGATGATCCGAGAGGATGATCCCTCAAACCGCGGGTCCATGGTCGGTTCACCCGAGGATGAGGAGTCCGGACCACGTGACGTTCACTCCGATGGAAGATCTTTTGGTTCCTGGATGTTTAGTTTTGATGGATTGTTTGTGTTTCAGATTCTGTTGTGAAAGTGAAGGTCGAGTCCGACGTCGTCGATGATTCGTTCCCTCCATACGAAGGTTTGAACCACAAACTCATTCTTCATGTTCACACAGTAGTTTATTGTTTCTCGTGATAATTATAATAATAACAACTCGGTATCTGCGATCGCCAAGGTAAGGCCACCCTGGCCTCCCCCATCTTACCCTTGGTGATCGCCCATGACTTACCCTGGGCTCATGATCCAGTGATGGCAAATGTTTGTTTCGACTGCCATTCGACCTTGACCATCAACATTCAGGGATAAAGCGTGAATTAAGAAAAAAAATGTTCAAAATAAATTGTGAAAAATGTTAAAATTTATTATTGGGTCATGACCTGAAAAAATAGGTCAAGCTTTTAAAGGTCATGTCAATGCCACGTACTTTTTATTCCTTTTACTGATGCAAAATGGCATTCCGAAAGTACGAGCCGGATCCGAGAAAACGTTCAGACATTGATGCAGGTCAGACATTGATACAGCTCGAACATTGATGCAGGTCAGACATTGATACAGCTCGGACACTAACACAGCTCGGACACTGATACAGCTTGTACATTTTGGAAATTGTGAGTGCAGGAGGAAAAAAATATACCATCAGAGGTGGGGAATCCCCCGCCATTGAAAAATAATTGAAATCAGATAAGCGTTTTTCCATTTATTACAAAAAACATTTTTTTCAAGATGGCCGCCCTAGTCGGCCATCTTGGATCCGGCCACGCCCAAAATTAATAGGGTTCTTCCTTTTCAGGTGGTACATGTGTGACTCAAATTTCAAATCGATATGGCGAACAGTTTATGAGTTATCGCACTCAGCTTATATGGAAGAGGCAAAGCCAAGAAGCGAACGTAGAATTCTTCTTACATTCGCTTCTAAAATATATTAAATTGAAGTCTTTTTGCGATGAAAAAATAAATATTACCTTAACATTACCTTCACAACAACAACTACACCGCCTAGAACAGGATCTCATCTGCAAAAATAAATATTACCTCAACATTACCTTCACAACATCAACTGACATCAACTAACTAACTTCCTTTTCCTGTTACTCGTTAGGAAGTTACTAACTTCCTTACAACATCAACTCACTAACTAACAAATTTTCCAAAAATCGGCATAAGCTGGCTAAAACGTCAAGGTGTGAATGGGGCCTTTAGCCCCCTACTCGTCAGTCACTTGTCACAGATACGAACAGGTGCCACAGTCATTCTGCGAAAGAGAAGAAAGAGGGAAAGGGAGAGGAGAGAAGAAGAGCCGGCAGGTTTACATGGGTCCAAATAAGGGGGGGGGTGAAATGTGCAATGCAAACTGTTTTGAGAGTTGCGAAGGGTGAATGCGTGTGGTGTTCGATTAATTGGTGAGAGTGAGGTGTGACAATTAGTGAGCCCTGAAAAGGACAGTTGGTGCTTTGTGTTGATTGTTCATGCATCCAGAGGGAATGAGGTGGAACGGGGATAGAGGAGAAAGTTCGTAAGTCAGTGTGTTTGGACGACGTGACCAGGAACTCTCTGCTGGATCTGTCCTGCCTGGTGTTGGACTTCGCTCACTTGTGCTTGTTCTCCAGAGACCAGCACGTGTGGTCTCTCCATTCCCAGGTGAACTTTGTTCGAGACTCTAGTTCAGACTTTTGGAAGCCCGTTCTGTGCTCCACCAGACACGCACCTCATCTCATTTTTCCCTTCTCTGCACTGCACTTGCACGTCATTTGTACCTCATCACTCACGCACTGGAGACACCCCTAGTTTTCCTCCCTCTTTCCCCCACTGAAGCGACTGGGTTCACGCTGGTCCGTCGGTCACTTCAGGTTTTCCCGAGGTCGCAATCACCTCGCGCTGTCTCCATCTTTCTTGCTGTTCTAATTTCCTCAGGTGTGTATCTGATGGCGCCTGTCGTGTTATTGTAATATGATGGCACCTGTCGTGTTAGTGTAATCTGATGGCGCCTGTCGTCTAAGTGTGTTAAGAATGTGTAAGTTATCTGTATCTGGTGAGCTCCACACTCTGTCCTCTTTTGTAAATACTTGCATTTCTTTTGCTTCACCCACGAATCCATGCGAGATCATATTGCTCTTGTATTAAAACCTTTTATTGTTGTGCCACATGCCCTTTCCTCACCATAATTATGAATAAACGTGCTTATGTGATAAATGTACCCAGCTCGTTCTGTCTTTTTCCTGTTGGTTCAACGTAGTCCAAACACACGTTCTCCTGGAAGTTCTGTACCACTAATTTGCTCTTATTAGCTGGTGTGTACTTGGCAGCCCCGCTCGGCTGTTCCTGATACGGTAAGTTAACACAAGTACGCATCGAGGGCACGGAACTCGCTTGGTGCGGTCAATCCACCAGAAACTGCCAGGATTGGCGGTACCAATCAGCGTTTGTGCTTGCTTAACAACTCGCCGGCACGCAGTTATCTGTGCCCGGCGGCCTCAGGAACGGGCATTCTGGAGGGACCCGAGGGCTTGTCCTCGTCGCGAGGCTCGAACACCGGATCCACAACAATATCATCAACCAAAGTTGTCTTTTTGGAACACCCTGAAGATCTTTCACGATCTATCATTTTTGGCCTTAGTCGCAGCTTCCGGATCAACGACAAAACCCAGCTACGGGCGTTTTTAACACACCATAAACCAGCCAACTCTTCTGTCCACGCGCTACAGGGTCGATCGCCGAATTGTCGATGTACCTAATTATTCACGCGGACAGAAATGCCGGGAGTTTATGCCTCGACGGAGCCTGCACGAAAACGAGCCGCTTAAGCAGCTCGTTCCGTTTGCGATTGCTGAGCGGTTTTATATCGCCAAGCCCCGCCGGACCAGATGTACGTTTTATCGGCTTATAATTAGCCAGCTAATTATACCGAACGCTCCATTGCAGTCATTGTAGGAAGGGACGCAACGAGCAGGTGACATTCAAAAAATGGGGACATTTATTTCAACACAGGCATGCAATCAATGCAATGAATGGGGGGGGGAATGGGGAAAAGACACGAGCAAAAACCTACAGCCGATGTCTCTTTATTATGTACATGCACTTAATCAGTTTGTTACTTCTGGACAAGGCGCCACAGACTTTCATGCAAAACTCCAGAAAGAAAGGAAGAACCGGGCTCGTGAGCCTTTATAATTTGCTCGGAGCCGGGATGACCAAAGGGGCTCCAAGAGACCGAGCTGGCTACCTGCCTCCCTCTTGGTGACTCGCTGGGCGACCCTCGATGTCTCTGCCCCCACTCCAACCTCCGTACTCTCCAGCTCTCTTCCCGACTCCACCACACCAGCGCAGTGCGAACTCGAGTGCTCTCTTCAAGCGCTCTTCTCCAAGCGCTCTTCCCGATTCCACCTCGTTCTCCAACTCGTTCTGCAACTCGTTCTCCAACCCGTTCTCCTTTGTCGACGACTCGGCGTCTCTTCAACCGCTCAACTGCCGGGACTCCAACACTCTCCTCCTCGGCGTTTCAGCACGGCTTTTTATCGGGTTCGGGGGGGGGGGTGCTTGCTCTTTCATCTTCGACCCTTCACCCCCCGGCTGGCTTTCGCCGTTTTGATCCGATCTTGCCGTCAAATTGTTTGGAATCACCGTCTTCACGCGGTTGTGGTGAAGATGGTGCGGATATGATGGCGGTTGTGGAGAACATGGTGAGGAGATGATGGCGGTTGTGGAGAAGATGGTGAGGAGATGATGGCGGTTGTGGAGAAGATGGTGACGAGATGATGGCGGTTGTGGAGAAGATGGTGAGGAGATGTTTGTTTAAAATAAAAGACAGAAAAGAATAACACTACCTCAAAGGTTCACAGCCCGGCACACGAACAATTCCCGTTATACATCGGTGGGGAAATCCAACGTGGAACACACACTTATCAACATAACTGATCTTCGGGGAACCTGAATGGTGATCTGTGAATTTCCACAACCGTAACAATATATTTTTTTCAGATCATGTTGTGAAAGTGAAGATCAAGTCTGAGATCGTGGATGAATCGTCCTCTCAAGACAAAGGTGTGAACCTGATTTTTATCTTTTTGGGTATTCGGGTCTTTTTGGGTCTCTGTGGCTTTTGGGTCTTGGAGTCTTAAGGGTCTTCTGGGTCATATGTGAGTACATGTCCATGCACATGTGAAATACAGTTTCTTTATAAATCCCAGATACCTGACCTCACCTGTGTTTGGAGCTTTGGTTTGAACCTGTGCTTGAAGAGCATTAAGTTAAAGTTTTTAAATTTATAATTATTCTCACTCAGAGTTCAACGTCATCGTAATCATCTTCACAAGATATTTTAACCCTCGCCGAGGGAGAGGGTATTGTGTTTGGGTCCGTTCGTTTGTCTGTCAGTCTTTGCTTGTGCGCACAGAACTTTGGTGTCTTGGTCCACAACCGCTTGCCGGATTGAGACAAAATTTTCACCACAAGTGCGACTTCTCGTGTGGAATGTTTTAATCATAATTATGACGTCATATGTCACCTGGTGTGGCAACCTTGTTCGAAAAACGTTGGACCTCTGTATCTTTGAGACCGCGAGGAAAAATTGAAACTTGGCACACAGCAAGTACTCCTCATGGGGAACAAGTGTGATTCTTTAATGTCGTCATAGGTGCCTTCGTTATGACATCATAATTGCATTTGTAAAACGCGACATGTGATCAGTATGAAAGTTTTTGAGGGTCATCTTGGGCTAAAATGGAACACAGGGGAAAAAAATCGATGACGTCATCGGTCACGTGATTCGGCAGCGATATTGTTTAAAAAAACATAAAAACCTTCAAAAATATTCCTCTGAAGTGGCTGAACAGATCAAGGTGAAACTTTACTTGTATGACCTCCTATCCATGAGGAACAAAAGGTTCACACACGTAAAATCATAGGTCACGTGGTGTGGCAGCCATATTGGATTTCACAAAAACCTCCAAAAATCTTCTCCAGGCTGGACAGATCGAGGGGAAACTTCACACAAATGTTTCCCAAGCCGTTGGTGTAGAAGTTCCTTAAGGAATAATTGATAGGTCACATGGCTTGACAGCCATATTGGATTGAAGAATAAAATTAAATAACTTGCCAAACCCGTGCTCTGCGCGATTTCTAAAGTGAGGGTTCGTTAGGACGTCAATATATCCAGTGTTCACAATGTGATTTATCGAATTTCTTTATATACAATGTTTCTTGTTACATTTTTTGTGTCAAATTCACCTTCTGAGGTCGTCAGCATGTGCAGAAGAGGGTTTTACATTGCAGACGGTCTGTCGACGACAGACGCAATGACGTCAGCGAATGACCGATGATGTCATGACGTCATTACGCCTCTCAGCGGTGACGTCACACGTCGCCATGCAAACGAAAGTAAAAATAAGAAAATCGCCAAAAATTCCGAAACCTGTCCGTCTGGCATGATCTCACATAGCCCATGCTGTTCATTCGACCACAGAGCACCCGAATGCCGAAAGTGGCGACAATCCGTGCGGCAGTTTCGGAGGAGAAACGTCAAATTACGCACGGACGTCAACAGAAATAATATATAGGACAGAAAGAATATATAGGACAGAAATAATATTGTGACGTCCACGGGACTTGAACAGTCCCGCCAACGTAGAATGAGCCGAAACGATGGAGGCGGTTTATTTATTTATAACCCAAACATGGCGGTTCTAATCGCTCTACCGCAAACGGGACGAGGAAGGTGGCACGAGTCGCTTTTCACTGAGTTGATGATGTTTATTTGTTTTTACTATTAACCAGAAATAACAAGACTCGCCAAGAAAAGGGATCCGGGGCGATTCGACGGGATGGTGTGGGATCGGGCGTGGGGAAAAACACAGACAATTCCAATGAATATACAGATCTCAAACCCTCTAAGGCGCCAAGCACACACACACACACACACACACACACACACACACACACACACACACACACACACACGCACAAAACGTAGCTATTTCTGGTGGTCAGGCTGGACCGTGGTGCGGACGCAACTGTCCCTGGATCGGCGTCGGACGAGCTGGCCTTGCTCTCGTCAGGGGGGCAGGAGAAACCGTGGTGCTGTCGACCTCCTGGTTTTGGCTCAAGTCCGCTCACAGCCGCCAGGGAACCAGTTCTGGCGCCAAGTTGCGAGCAGGAGAGGGAGGCAGGTCCGCCCGCCGTTCGACCCCGTACTCCGAGTCAGCAGAACCCCAGAGCCAACCAAGGTGAGGCACGAGGCTCAGCAAGGCTCCAAGAACACGATCGAATCAGCACAACAACAAGGACGCTCTCCGCGCAACAGCCTTCACACCAAAAAAATACGATCGTTTTTGTCCCGATCTTCTTACTCTTCCTTTTCGACCCTGAACAGAACCTTTTTATCCTCCTGCCCTCGTCACTTCCAATCGAGCCGTTTATTGGCCCACCGCCGTCGCCTTCTGCCAATCGTGATCACGGGGCGGAGCCATCCGCTGCACTGTCCTGTGACGTCACGGCCAGTCTCCAGAAAATACCAAAAGGGGTTTACGCAGACACACTTACCCTATCCCGTGTCCCTATCTAATTACGTGACAATTATCATTTCCCCCCTTGAAGAAATGAACATTTACTAGACAACTTATCACCACTGAATTGCTACTTATTACATCGAGATCCTGGTAAACTCGAACAGCATGGCACACCTAATTAAACATCCTAATTACCCTTTGAATGCATACCCCCTCCCCCCCCAAACGTAACAATATTGTTAAGGTTCAGACGATGGCGGGATTCGGACGAGTGATGTCAATCACTGTCCGTCACCAGTTTGGGTTTTTGCACCCTCCTCTCGATAGCCAAATGTTGAATATTCGGAACTTCATACGAATCAGCCAGATTTATTGGGGACACATCGGGGAACACGACACAAGCAAGCATTCACGACAATGTTATAATTCATCTATAACCCGTTCTTAACTAGGGAGCTACGGATTACGGGCTTCGAAGGGGACCCTAATGAGATAAACCTTAAACAACATGCAGACAAGACACGGACAGCATGCAGACAAGACACAGAGTACTTGTTGATGCTTCATGGACGAGAGGAAAGTGTCAAAGGCCCGAATGCGGCTCGTGACAAGCCGATGTCCACGGATTCAAGCACCCGGCTCGAGCACGCCGCGTGGCAAGACGGCGGCGTCGTACTCTTTCTTGTCCCGGCACCGCTTGCGCACGCCCTCCTCAGCGCGTTCTGACCCCGCGTAATGTCGATGGCACAAGACCGTCAGATCGATGGTGGGTTTCAGCTGGTTTCTCACAAGGTCCAGTATACAAGTTCAGGCCTGGCTTGTTCACCAGACCAGGCCAAATCGAGGTGTTGGGCTCCGCAGGCTGAGTCCATGGGATCCCAAGACGTCGTCGAGCCGTGAGGTGAGTAGGGACAGTCAGAGGCTCCGTCACTGGACTCCGGATGAATCTGTCGATGTCCTCCTCATAAAAGTCGATCGCCGACTCCCACTCGTCGTTTCAACCCCCGGGGATCTTTGCCTAGTCGAGGATGAACAATGACTATCACCGCCGCGCCTCAGCACAGAGCGCCATTTCCTGTGTGTTTTGTATTTCACGGCGATGGCCCCGCTTCACACAGGAGCGACAAAGGCTTCATCGGCTTGAGCCGTGACCTCCTGAACCAGAATGTGAGGTCGGCTCTCCGAACTACGATGCAATGACTGGGAAATCTTCGGTACGTCAGGGCAGAAAAAATCTGAAAGAATGAACCCAAAACATTCACCAAATTAAATTTACCTGAAAGAGAAAAATATGAGGAAGATTGAAGATGAACTTTAAGCTTATACTTGGGAAGGTGAATTTGGTCAAATATACAAGAAAATAGAGGAATGTTCTCCATCGAGAAAAATCCAGAAAAGAGGGGCAGAGAGGAAAGTCGGAAGCTTGGATGATTGGAGTTCAGGGTCCGCAGTCATTGAATCATTTAATGAAGTCACCTGGAAGGTAGGGCAAGATTGTCAGACATTTAAGAGGTGAAAGGTGAGGTCATATTGAGGAGAAATTTATCTGATGGCAATCAACCTGCATCATGGCGGCCATCAAATAAATATCGAGAAAAGAGGGGCAGAGAGGAAAGTAAGAAGTTTCGATGATTGGAGTTCAGGGTCAGCAGCTGTGGAGTCATTTCCTGGATTCCCCTGGAAAGTAAGGCAAGATTGTCAGACATTTAAGAGGTGAAAGATGAGGTCGTGGTGAGGAGAAATTTATCTGATGGCAATCAGCCTGCATCATGGCAGACATCAAATAAATATGGAGAAAAGAGGGGCAGAGAGGAAAGTAAGAAGTTTCAATGAATGGAGTTCAGCATCAGTGATATGGAGTCAATTATTGGAACCACCTGGAAAGTAAGGACAGATTGTGAAATGTTTCTCCACCTGAAGAGAGAATGTTTTCTGAAAAGAAGGGGACAAGTATGGGGAAGTTATGAGAGGGAACTCGGTTAGGGCTTTGGGTTCAGGTTCGGATAAGGTGCCCAAACGTACCTAAGACTTGCACGGGGTGGAGTTCCATCACTGTTGAAGGGAACAATTTACAGAAGGAACTTTCTCAACAATTTCAGTCAACTCAGAGGCTTGATGGTTCTTTTTGTACAGTTCAGTCAAACTTTTTTTTTGTACAGTTCAGTTCAGCACTTCCGGTGCTGTCACTTCCTGGAATCCTCTGGGTCCGAGTGACGTCACAGCAATTTTTCTCATGTCACTCAGCTGGGCATTTCCTCCTCCCTATTGATACCAACCGAGCTGTTGCTCCATTTCCTCAGGAATTCAACTCCCACACCACTTTCTTCTTCTTCACTCTTGAATCTCGTTCTTCCCTCCAGGTCTTCAAGACTGCTGTTCACCACCATCTCAGATCATCCCCCATCCAAAAACCTCCATCTTATCCTTGATGAGTCGGCCAGACATTCACAGGAACAAAACGCCACAAGATGATTCGGTTAAACACTGAAAAAAAAATACACAAAAACATGACAGCACAGGGACAAAAAGATGGAGAGACACGACGGATCTGTTCTGAAAACTGAGCTTTGATAAACTGGAAAGAAGAACTGCACCACCAAAATCTAACACACTCTGGTGCAGAACCGGAAGTTAATCCTTTGAACCCTCGTGGCCGTTCTCCCAGCTCATATTCAAACCTCTATACACCTGAGCAGTTGTATTTTTCTCTCGGGAGTCCAGGATGGCGGAACCAAAAGTCCAAGGATCTCAGGGTTCAAAGGATTAATGTTTATATTGTCTAATAGTTGCCCTGCTGCCCAATAATCAGTTCATGCTCTCCATCACCATGCTCTTCCATGAGGCTCCATCTTCCGGACAAACAATACTAACGGAAGATATTAAGAATACAAGAGGAGGGCTGCTTACCTTCAAAATTACAAAGAGGGACGTTGTCTGAGCCATGGGTGATTTGAAAGCTCCTGCAAAAGAATGTGTTGGAATCAAACATAAACACAATCAGGAAACACGTCCACGAGTGAGCAACAGCGTTTTGTTCCACAAAAACAGGAGGTCAGCAACCCCAGCACGTGTGAACATACTTGTTCATGCAAATCAAACGTTTGAAAACGGTGTCCAACCCTCACCTCCATGGTGAATCTCAACAGAGGATCATGACAAATCATCCCATGCAGAAGAAACCTCAATTTTGCACTTTCCAATTGTGACAGTTTGGAAAACACTTCCAAGAACTTGCCGGAACCTGACTTTGCCTGTGAAGAATCAAAACAAACGTGTTTGTGACGTCATCTGAACCAATCATCACAATCGAACACTCACATTTACATAAGAAACATACTCCAATCAAGCACTCCCTGATGCAATCACCAAGACTTGACTCAAAAGGAATAAAATACGTTCTCATTAATTAATAAATTATGGTGTACAATACAGAAGTTTTCTTCATGAGCTGAAAAACAAACCCTGTCAACTCAAACATTGGATATTAAGTCTATGGTTTTATTAAATAAATTAGTGGAAAACATAAATAAATTAAATAAATTAAATAAATAAAACAATCATTTGTTTCATTGCACAGTCTGGAAGAAAATGGATCAGGACGTCCAAACCAAAATACCCAGCAGAACCCACACTCATCAAACTAACATAACTTAACAACAAAAGCATCGCCGTGAGCAATGTGTCCATGATGGTATCTGCTGAACAAGCCGAACAACAACATCCCAGCACCAAACCATCAACACTCCCTTCACTCACCACACCTTCAGCATCCCCTTCACACCACACAGTCACACCCCTTCACTCACGAAGCACACACTGACACTCTCAGCACTCTCAATCTCCTGTGCAGATTCTCTCCACAAACTTAATCCACTTGTACGTACAAATTATTCACATTCCATTATCTCCTGCCAAGTTCTCTCATCGCACTTCCCACAACAAAAATCAGAGAGGTCATGTTCAAAAAGGCAACTCAGCACATAATAATGATGAAAAGTCTTTGTGATGATGATCATAACACCATAATAAACAATACTTACTTTCTTCATGTCAGGTCCATTCAATTCCAGTCCAATAAATAATTTTACGGACAGGATGCCCAGTGACCACACGTCGGCTGGGGGACCAAAATAGCCATCCATTGAGATCTCTGGAGCCATATAGCCAGGTGTGCCACAGTCGTCATAAAGTTTTTCACCTGGCCTACAAAATGTAGCACAGCCAAAGTCAATGATCTTCACGGCCAGCTCATTGTTGCAAAGCACGTTGTCAAGCTGAAGAGCAAACACAAATCATTCCATTAAAAACCATCAAACTTTGATCATAAAATGTGTTAAAATAAAAATCCAAATTTGAATGAGAAGGGGCAGACAGGAAAAACAAAACAAACTGGAGTAATTAGACTGCGCGCAGTCGACAGGTATGCCTCCGCTCTCCCGCACAAACACTTGAGTATTGACATATTTGACCCTTGACCTGTATCATATCTGGCCCAAAATCTAATCAGTTAATTGCCCTGTCTAACTTTACCTTTATACCAAGTTTGATGAAATTCTGTCCAATATTTCTTGAGTTGGGGCGTAAAGAGTAAAATTTCAGAGTTTGACCTTAACCTTTGACCCTTGACCTTCATCACATCTGGCCCTAAATCTAATCACTTAATTGCCCTGTCTTACTTTCCCTTTTTACCAAGTTTGATGAAATTCTACAATTTGCTCCTTGAGTTATCGCGAAAACGAAAATCCAGATGGACGGATGGACAACCTGGAAATATAATGCCTCCGGCACCCTTGGTGCGGAGGCATAATAGAAACCAAACGGGCAGTGTATAGTCAGCAAAGGCCAACAGGCCGAATGTGTTAGGCCCAAAATAAAACCAATATGGCAGCCATATAATTCTGCCTGAGTGCCATGGTGGGTGGAGTCAAGTGACCAATGTGGGCGTGGTCAGGCAGCTGTCCGACTAATGGGTGAACATTTCAAAAATCGCCACCAACAAGAACCAAAACAACAACAGCACCAACTGGAGGGGGAGCACTCGGGAGAGTGCAAAACCTCCACCGCCAATACTGCTGGGTCACTCAAGTGAACCTTATATCTCATTCATTAAATATGATGTCAACAGTGCTGAGAGTTATAGTTCTTTTCTCCAACATTTTTTTTTTGGCGGGGGGCGGGGGGGGGGGGGGAATCACTTCAAACATGGAGAAATGCAAAAAAAAATCTTTCTCTATTTTTTTTGAAGGGGGGTAAAAAAAAAATTGGGGGGGGGGGGTTGGAAATCACAAAACATGTAGAAATGCAAAAAAAAAAATTTTTTTTTCTCCAACAATTTTTTTTGGGGGGGGGGGGGACCAAGTACAAAATCTAATGGCATGATCCTTGGACCATACCTAATCCCCCCACCAAGTTTCGTCGAAATCCATCGAGGAGTTTTTCCGTAATACTGTTCACAAACAAACAAACAAACAAACAGAAAGGGGTGAAAACAGAAACCTCCATCCATCTTCGAAGATGGCGGAGGTTAACAACAACAACAATGCGCAGCTCTTGTGGACTTGCCACACCTTGCAGGTAAAAATTCCAGGAAGAGAAAAGTTTTTTAAAAACCATTCTCCTCCAATGTCAGAAGTTAATACAACAAGCCGGTAGGCAGACATGGGTAGTCGGCCGTTGCTAGGCAACGGAAGGGTCCATAGCAACGGTTCTTTCTCACACATAACTCGGACATACCATGAACCTACCATACCAGTTTCATGTATATCTGACTCATAGTCTCTGAGATATAACGAGCCTGGAGTTGGTGCAGTGGTAAGGGCAGCGGCTTGGGATCCAAAAGGTCCTGAGTTCAAGCCCCGTTGGGCCTCTGAATTAATACACCAGGGGGTTGACTCATCCTGTCATCCTTCCGAGGTCGGCGAAATGAGTACCAGTGTACTGGGCCGGTGTATACCCCGGTTAAAATAGGTGTACCATATCCCTGTGTCATAAGAGGCGACCAGGGTTGCGTCAGGAAGGGCATCCGGTGTAAAACCTGTGCGAAATCACGATGCGGATCATACGCATGATCCGCTGTGGCGACCCTGAACGGGAGCAGCTGAAAGAAGAAGAAGAAGAAGAAGAAGAGTCTCTGAGATATAACGAACTTCGTTTTTTTATTGTTTTCGACCAGGGTTCATTCAAAGTCTATCTTCGACAGTTTTCATAGGATCCGGCTGGAAAATTTTGACAATATGGCTGAATGTACTGCCCACAGTCGCTCGTGGCCCGATTTTTGATTTTCGAAAACATTTTTTTTTAGGATTTTTCTAAAATTTCAAAGTCCCGTTGCGAGGCAACGGTGGTGTCCATAGCAACGGTTCTCATTTGCACACCACCAGGTCATGGTATGAACCTACCAACCAAGTTTCATCGAAATCGCCATTGTATTAACTGAAATTGCCATTTTAAATACTGATAATAAGGGTAGAACAAATCTCAAAAAAAATAAAAATAATAAAATTCGACTAGATCGACTTCCCAATAATATGGAGGAGCTCGAAACGAGAGTAGATAGTAAAGAGTACGAGCAATGGAGTCGCAGGAAGTGAGACTTGGTTTAACTCGAGGAAGGGACGAGAAGGCAACAAGATGTGGAGGTGTGATAGGAAAGAGAAAATAACAGGAGGTGCAGTAATTGAGGTAAAGAACAATACCGTGTTATATCAAGAGAAAGGGGGTGATGTGAAGGAGTGAATTGATGTGGAGGCTGCTGTGTAGATGGATATTAAAGATGGAAGAAGAGTTATAGGTACGTGTATCAGGTTCCTGGTATGACGGAAGAAAGGTTCATTAAGCATTCCAAAAGGCATGTGGTCAGGGAAGAGGATTGATTGAGGGCGATTTTAATTTTCCAAGAATATATTGGGTTCAGGAACAGGGAATGGGCAGGTGAGGAATTTCTTGATCTCCTCCAGGATTTCTTTGTAATCCAGTTTGTGGATAATCCCATGAGGAGGAGTGTGATGTTTGACCTCTCATAAGATAATAACTACAATATGGTGGAGAAGGACCTCTCATTAGGTAATATCTCGAATATGGTTGAGAAGGACCTCTCATTAGGTAATAACTCGAATATGGTGGAGAAGGACCTCTCATTCGGTAATAACTCGAATATGGTGGAGAAGGACCTCTCATTCGGTAATAACTCGAATATGGTTAAGAAGGACCTCTCATTCGGTAATAACTCGAATATGGTGGAGAAGGACCTCTCATTCGGTCATAACTCGAGTCTGGTGGAGAAGGACCTCTCATTAGGTTATAACTCGAAAAGGGTTGAGAAGGACCTCTCATAAGGTAATAACTTGAATATGGTGGAGAAGGACCTCTCATTCGGTAATAACTCAAATATGGTGGAGAAGGACCTCTCATTCGGTAATAACTCGAGTCTGATGGAGAAGGACCTCTCATAAGGTAATAACTCGAATATGGTTGAGAAGGACCTCTCATAAGGTAATAACTCGAATATGGTGGAGAAGGACCTCTCATTCGGTAATAACTCGAATATGGTGGAGAAGGACCTCTCATAAGGTAATAACTCGAATATGGTGGAGAAGGACCTCTCATTCGGTAATAACTCGAATATGGTGGAGAAGGACCTCTCATAAGGTAATAACTCGAATATGGTGGAGAAGGACCTCTCATTCGGTAATAACTCGAATATGGTTGAGAAGGACCTCTCATTCGGTAATAACTCGAGTATGGTGGAGAAGGACCTCTCATTCGGTAATAACTCGAATATGGTGGAGAAGGACCTCTCATTAGGTAATAACTCGAATATGGTTGAGAAGGACCTCTCATTCGGTAATAACTCGAATATGGTGGAGAAGGACCTCTCATTCGGTAATAACTCGAATATGGTGGAGAAGGACCTCTCATTCGGTAATAACTCGAATATGGTTGAGAAGGACCTCTCATAAGGTAATAACTCGAATATGGTTGAGAAGGACCTCTCATAAGGTAATAACTCAAATATGGTTGAGAAGGACCTCTCATAAGGTAATAACTCGAATATGGTGGAGAAGGACCTCTCATTCGGTAATAACTCGAATATGGTGGAGAAGGACCTCTCATTCGGTAATAACTCGAGTATGGTGGAGAAGAACCTCTCATAAGCTAATAACTCGAATATGGTGGAGAAGGTTGAGATGGAAGAGCATTGATGGACAGGTGACCATAACATTGCGTGTATCAGTGGATCCTGTTAAGACGAGTTTGACCTTGTAGAACGACGCTCACAATGTCGCCGTGAATAGAGATATAAATAATTAAATACACACTCTGACAGTGAGTCGTTCTGTTTATCACAGACTGAAACCGAATTGAAATGGAAATTTAATTTTGACATCTTTTCGAGCTTTCTTGGAAGTCCAATGAATTGTGTAATGAGCACAAAAAGGGTGGTCATGTGAAAGCCCCCAAACCCCACCTCCCTCCTTGTTGATCATCACCCAACAATATAAATTATATTATTTCCCACCCTCTCCACTTCCCACCAACATTCCATCCTTGCTGTGCAACACAAAATATGGTTTCATTGCAGTGTTCCACAAGTGCCACTGACAAACCAGACATAATCTGCCTCACAGAAACTTCCCTACCCCAAGACGTCTCTGACTCCCAAGTATCTCTCCCCTGTTACTCCCTCCTCTGGTATGACAGACCTGAGTCTCGTCCTGGTGGAGGAGTTGCTCTCTTCATCAAAGACTCCATTCCTCACTCCCCCACACCCCCAGGAATACCTCTGGCTACGGCTTCCCCTCCACTCCCACCTCATGTTTATATGTGTACTGTACCGTCCACCAAACAGTGATGACTCCATGTACACCTCACTATCCGAAAACAAGGACCAACTTCTATCTTCTCATCCGAACTCTCTCTTCCTCTTATGTGGTGACTTCAATTGTCATAATGCCAGGTGTGGGTATCTCTCTCACCTGTCATGGCACCTCAGCAAAAGTTTTCTGCGACTCATTGGGACTGACTCAATCGGTCAACTTCCCGACCCGGATCTCAACCAACGGTCTTCCATCTCTTCTGGATTTGATTTTGACAAATTTCCCTGAAAATATCTGTTCTTCCTCCGCTCCAATCGGTTCATCTGACCAGAGTGGACATCTCTCTGGCTGTTATCAGAGAACCACCTCACCGCCGTCGAGTCTGGCATTTCACTCAAGCCGACTGGCAGGGTCTCCAA
Source organism: Eptatretus burgeri (assembly GCF_056783735.1). Classification (NCBI taxonomy): domain Eukaryota; kingdom Metazoa; phylum Chordata; class Myxini; order Myxiniformes; family Myxinidae; genus Eptatretus; species Eptatretus burgeri. The sequence continues at coordinate 784,762 of NC_140984.1, read as the reverse complement.
GCAGCCATCAAACTTCTAGACTGGTCTCCTATCGCTACTTTCTCAAACATCAACTCATCCTGGGAATTCTTTCATAGAAACTTGCTCTCCCTCATGCACAGATTTATCCGCTCTCGTGTTAAGTTGTCCTACCCTTCCTCCCGCCCTTGGTTTACTGAAGCTTGTGGCGAGGCAGTTGTCCTGAAACAACTTGCCTTTGCCTCATGGAAAGCAAACCCAACTGAGGGAAATCTCAGTTCCTTCCACAAAGCTCGGAACAAGTGTGTATCTACCCTCAGGAGAGCCAGAAAACAACATCTTTCTCATCTCAAGTCTGAACTCTCAAACCTCTCTCCCTCCTCAAAATCCTGGAGGTGTCGAGTTAAGTCTGTTTCTGGTGTATGTTCCCCCCCATCCCCTCCCTTACCTCAAATGGCCACACTGCTGATACCGCACGTGAAAAGGCTGAATGCCTAAACTCGATGTCTGCATCGAAATCTTGTTTCCAAAACCCATCGCTTTCTCTACCCACCTTAACCCAGTCACACCCAACTGTCCCTGGACTCCGTGTCCTTTTCTCCTGACAAGGTGGAGAGCTTGCTTTCAAACCTCGACTCAGATTCTGCAACCGGTTCAGACGGCATCAGCCCACGTATCCTAAACACCTGCTCTTCTGCTCGTGCTCACTCTCTCTCTCTCTCTGTTCTATTCACCCTCTCATTTTCTCAAGGTCATCTGCCATCTGCTTGGAAATCAGCAAACATTACTGCTCTGCACAAAAAAGGTGCAAAAACAGATCCCTGTAACTACAGACCAATCAGCCTTCTCCCAATCATCAGCAAGGTGATGGAATCCATCATCGCTTCAGATATGAAATCCTTCCTCTTCTCCAATGGCTTGATTTCCAATCATCAATTTGGTTTCAGACCAGGTCACTCTACCCTGGATATGCTGCTTCTGCTCTCCTAACAATGGATGGAGGTCCTCAATGCCAGACAGGAAATCAGAGCCGTATCCCTTGACATATCACGTGCTTTTGACACAGTCTGGCACCCTGCACTACTCACCAAACTCTCTTCCCATGGTATCCAAGGCCATCTCCACTCATGGCTCGCAGACTTCCTGACTCTCTGTCACAGCCACCGCGGAGCTCTCAATGGAATTCTCTCATCTCCTCTTCCCGTCCAGGCTGGAGATCCTCAAGGTAGCGTTCTGGGCCCTGTTCTTTTTCTGGTTTTCATCAATGATCTCTCCGACTTTGGAAAATCCTCTATTTCTCTTTGCTGACGACTCCACCCTCTGCCGTACCATCTGCCATCCCTCAGACCGGCAAGCAGCAGCTTCTTCGCTCACTACAGATCTGGATAAAATCACAAACTGGTCCAACACGTGGAACATGTCTTTCAATCCAGACAAATCTCACACTCTCACTATGTCTCTCCGAAAGGACCGTTTGGAACCCCCTCCCCCCCATCAACATTCTCAACAATCCTCTGGAAGAAGACCTTTCTTTCAAGCTTCTGCGTCTCATGATCTGTCATGATCTTTCCTGGGAAAGCCACATTTCCAACCTCGCCTCCAAAGCCAGTCGCTGACTGGGAATTCTCCGTCGTGCAAAGTCGCTCCTCGGCACTCCTGAGCTCCTGACCACTTACAAAGCTTTCGTCCGCAGCCTGATGGAGTACTGCTCTCCCCTCTGGGCTGGTGCTCCTGCCTCTCAATTTTCTTGGCTTCACGCTGTGGAAACCGAGGCATTTCGGATCATTGACATCTCCCGTAATGAGGCTGAGTCTTTGGGCCTGTCACTCTCTCACCGCAGGCAGGTCGGTGGTCTTTCTGTCTTCTACCGTGTCCTCTCCAGTCTTGCCCCCCCTGCTCTCTCTGTGATTTGTCCCCACCACATTTCCGCAGGGCGCTCAAGGTCCGTCAACAACCCCCTTCTGGTAAAACTACCAAAATCACGAATCACTGCTCACCTTCACTCTTTCATTCCTCTTTTTTTCCCGCCTTTCGAATAAACTTCCTCACTCTATTCTTTCCCATTCTTCCCTCCAGGCTTTCAAAACAGCTGTTCACCATCACCTCTTATCATCCCCCATCCAAATCCTCGTTAATCCCCGTTAATCCACCTCAAACCCACCTCCTCCAAATTCCCTGCTTTCCTTCCTGAAACTCCCTTTGGTGTCCTTCTTGTATACCCCGTGTTCCCTGCCAAATCCCTCTCCCTTCCACAGATCTCCTGATGTCTCTGTTCCCCACTATTTTGTCCCTCCCACTACCGCCCCTCTTGTCTCATGCCCCCCTTGCTGTGCGTTGTGTGTTAGCTCTCATATGAGCCTCGACAAGCTGTTAAAAAAAAGTGGCTTACCTTGATATCCCTGTGCACAATGTTCTTGCTGTGAATATACGCAAAAGCAGAAACCATCTGGAAGGAAGAGATAAAACATTAAATCATGGAGACAGATTGTGATTGTTAACGTTGTACAATTTGGAGTTTCAAAACACATCAACATCACACTGAGGCTGAAAGCTCTGTCATCTCACCTGCTTCATGACAAGCCACCCATCAACTAAAGAAAATGTCTTCCGGCAAGCAAGTTGGTGAAGGAGTGAACCTGCACACATGGAAAACAAACATCAAGGGCAAAGCAATGAGATTGTTCATTTTTGAGAAAACACGAGTAGAGGAATGAAAAAGTGAAGGAACGATGAACAAAACAATGAAAAATCATTCATAGAGCGACACTTGGGAAAACAGAACAAAGTAGAACGGCACTCGGTGGAGCGCGCACCTCCGCCAGGTTGAACAGTTCACCTTTTGTATTCCCACCGATGGGCTCGATCCGAACCAAAATCGAATCGGCTTGTTCGAGTCACCTGACCAACTCATCCACCTCGTTTTGTCATCACTCGTCCACAACTTTTTCAGATATCATGATTTGTGGAGATTTTGGCCCAATCTTAATTTGAGAAATCAGGCCTATGTTGAGCTTTTGACCTTAAAAATAATTAGTGGTTGAATTAATTGACCTGATGTGCAAATCTTGTTAAAATTTCAAGTCAATAAGACGAAAATTGAGTGGGGAACAGAAACATGAGGAGGAGATCTGTGGAAGGGAGAGGGATGGGGCGCGGAACACGGGGAATACAAGATGGACACCACAGGGACTTTCATGAAGGGATTTGGAGGAGGTGGGTTTGGGGTGGATTAACGGGGGTAGAAAAGATCGCGGTTTTGGATGGGGGAAAATAAGAGGTGGTGGTGAACAGGTGAGATTCAAATGCAGCTAAAGGGGACACAACATCAAAAGAAAAACCTTCCTTTTCAACTATTCCTGCACTCAGCTTGGCCCAGACCTGATCCTTGTGGAACTGGAATCGAGGTGCTTCTCTCATAGCGGGACGAATGCACGCCAGGTAATCCGTGAGCGACACTCCACATCAAGGCTCAAAGCTCCAGTGTAAGTAACAGTCTAAGTAACACCGCACCACCCCTCGTGTGGTGACACGTAACACTTAAGCTTACAGGTTCCCTATTTACATCAAAATGCGTCCTACACGTCCACGGACCAAGCAACTCGACACAATGCTATATTCCCTCTTAATTTCTTCCATCGACCCCCAAAATTGTAACAAGATGCCAATGTTATCTTTTCTGCTCTTTTTGTCGAGCCACTAAAAAGTCCCAACAACTTACGTTTTACTAATTACCATAACTAAATTATTTTAGTGCTCAAGTAAAAGTGAACTTGATGGACACAAACAGTAGAATTTCAGCAGAATGACTTCAGCACCCTCACCTCCAGCCACAGATTCCATCACGAGGACCACTTGTTTAGAGTTCGGAGTTTCAATTACTTCAAACAACTTCACTGTCGGGAAACAAGACAGCGGAGCACAAGTGAAGATGGCATAAGAAACCCACCCAAAGTCAAACACCATGAAACAACATGATGAACATGCAAATTCCGTGTGACCCTTCCAATGGCAAGTCATCAACATCGTGTGTCACAGGCAGGGTGGTTCGGTGTGTGTGTGTGCCGTCCCTCAGATGGACGTCAAACCACCGTCCCGTCTGTCCACAGAAGTTAGTGGATGTTAAGGATCCCACGGTCTTCTTCTCAAAGAGTCGGCCGGCATCCTGAGCAAATTACAAACTACAAATTACAAACTACTGCTCAGAAGGAAATGGCAAACTTCCCAGTGTAGCCCTTTCTCAGAAAGCTGCTTCAGCGGCCCCGACGTCCCATGACGCATTTTCAAGAGACGGATCCAAAAGGGTGTTTTGCAAACCTGAACTCTGGTTTGATTGAGTTTATGATAAGTTAGTAGTTGAGTGATGAGTGATAAGTTCATGTCACAGTAACACACAATCTGTAAGTTGTTTTACTCACACCGTGATAAGTTTCAGTGAAATCCACACTTACCAATGTTTGGATGATTAAGTGCCACAATTTTGACAGCTTCATCCCAGAGCTGCAAAAAGAATAAAAACAAGAAAATAAAATTAAACAAATTCATTCTATAACCAGTATAAAGGTGAACGAACCCCAGAGCTGTAACCACAAAGCTGTAACTCACAAAGAGGGTTTCACAGCCTCAGGGGCCAAAAGACAAAGACCCATCACAGACAAAGGTTTACATCAGGACAGTTCAGAGACAAATTAAACGATTAGTTCAGTAATTAAAACACAGTTATCTCCACATTCACACAAACTTACTTTATTGGAATCCTTCAAATATTTTGCCTTCTTCAAAGCAACCTGAAAGAGACAACAAAAGGTCATATCATAACAACTTCGGTCACATTTTCAAAATCCTCAATTTTCATCTGATTGACTTCTTTGTTTTATCTGTCTGTGAGCAGGATATTTCAAAGAGTTGTGGACGTTTTTTTTGATGAAACTTGGTGCACAAGTTGGGTGCATGACTGGGACTAATTGGTTCGATTTTGGTGACGATCCGTTTCTGGTTTACGAGATATCCAGTGATTCTTCACCATTGACGGATTTATTAAATCTGCTATTGGTGTCGTGCAGGCATGATGGGCCGAATGGCCTCCTCCTGTGCAAAAATTTCCTTGAAATTCCTTGTAATTGAGATTATAGGGCCAAAAACGCTGCATCAAACAACATCTCAAAAAGTTGTGATTGAGTTACGACGAAACTTGGTGGATGAGTTGGTTTGGTGAGAAGAACAAGCCGATTCGATTTTGGTCCAGGTTTGAATCCAGATCCGGCCTATCACTGGTGTCCAAACCGTAAACCGTTCAGCCTCGCGGAGGTAGGTGCTCGACCGACATCTATGATGGAATCTTCTGCAGGAACGACATGACACGAGGCCTGTAAGTCTAAAGAAAAAGCATCTTTCATCTCGACATCAAAGTTGACGAATTCAGATGCAGGAGAATCTCCCTGTCCCTTTATTCCACGCGTCCCTCCATAGTGTCCCTCCACTGTGTTCCAGCGAGCTCTCCCAGGAGCTGTTTCAGCTCCCGTAAAGTGAAAGGAAGACATTAAGTGCACCACAAGCTTGTACCTCCACTGCAGATTTGATGTTCTTTGCTTTGTAAACCAATCCAAGGCCTCCTTCTCCAATTTTATCGATGACCTCCCAGTTCCCGATCTGACAAAGGCACAAACAGAGATCCACAACAACGCTTTTGGAATGTAAGAGAAATAATACAGCGATTAATTGTTAAATTATTATTATTTCACATAAACTGAACAATCATATTGTCAGTGTCGATGCAATTTCTCTGAAGTTAACATAATGGGTTTGAGGGTGATAAAAACGATAATAAAATGTAATTAAACTAAACTTGATGTTGAAATCAACGTATTAAATTTGAAGTGGAAAATGTACTCAAATATTGTACGATGCTTTGCGCTTGACGAACATGTATTTTAGTTTAGTCCTGTGACCTGCTACAGATACCATGTAAACCTGTACTAACCTGTTCCATGGTCGGGTTGTCGGCGACTAAACCGTCTCCCCCACCAGGTTTTCTGGTGAGGAGGGTGTTTGGATATGGACACCCAGCAGGATTAAAAACAAAACCTGTCAAAGGGCGGAGGAGCTCCTTGTGAGCCAACGGCCATCCATATCTAGTGCCCAACTGTGTCTGCGGACGTCCTCCTGCAGTTGGGTTACTTCTTATTAGGAGGTTGGTGGCAGGATTTGCACTCCGGCCACCGTAAAACCCTTCATTCCGCAAAACGCAAAAACGCAAAAAAATCTGAAAACCCACTCCGTGGGAGTACCTCCTGTGCAGCTTCCCTTCGCAGGGCAGCTCACCGGATGATGGGATTGGGGCAAAGCCTTCGGGACCCCCAATCGTTGATAGGAGGGAAACCACGGGGTAACATCCCTGGGTCAGATTGCGGGAGAGTGTGTCGGAGTGGTGCTGAGGTGTCGTCCACCAGACGGCGGTCTCCTTGGGTTAACCTGAGGCGGTCCCTTCGGGTGGGTGCCTGGAATGTCCTATCCCTAAGAGAGGATGATCACCTGTGTCTGTTACCATCTGAGCTCAAGCGTTTGGACATCGGGATTGCAGCTCTCTCTGAGGTTCGGAGACCGGATTGCGGCGAGATAATGGTGGGTGGTTACACCTACTATTGGTCTGGTCGCTCTGATGGTTACCATACCCAAGGAGTTGCTGTAGCTGTGTCCAATAAGCTGACCCCAATGATAATTGAGGTAACACCGGTCAACGAGCGAATTATGAGATTAAGGATTCGTCACTCCTTAGGTGTCATTTCCCTGGTCTCTGTTTATGCTCCGACTGAGGCGAGTGATCTTACCGTGAAGGATGCATTCTACGCCACACTCGAGTCTGTGGTTGATCAGTTCCCCAGACGAGATACACTTCTAGTCTTGGGGGATTTCAATGCAACGACTGGAACTGATAGGGATGGTTATGAGGTGTGTGTTGGTCCCCATGGGTCAGGAACTATGAACCAGAATAGCACTAAGTTCCTTGACTTTGCAAGAAGTCATGGACTTAGGGTGGCTGGTTCATGGTTTCAGCGCCCACAAGCTCATCGCTGGACTTGGTATTCCAACGCTGGCGGTGTGGCAAAGGAGATTGACCATGTCCTCATTGACGGTCGTTGGAGGATGATCCAGAACTGCAGGGTCTACTGGAGTGCTCAGTTCCTCAATACTGACCACAGGCTTGTTGTAGCAACTCTAAAGCTGCACCTTAAATCCTGGAGAATGGTACCATCCCAGCCTCGGCTGGATGTTGCCAAGCTCAGGGATGAGAGAGATGAGAGAGTTTGCGAACAGGCTGAGTGGACACTTGGGGGGTCTGAGTGCTTTGGGGGGTCCTGAAGAGTTGTGGAGCACCTTCAAGACCACCGTCCTTGATGTTGCTGGTGGATGCCTTGGAGCTCACCGCAGGGCAAAGAAGAATTTTGTCTCTCAAGGGACACTGGATACCATTGACCAGAGTCGCAGAGCCAGGCTGAATGGCAGAGCTGAGCTGTTCAGGGAGCTGAGGCGTAAAACTGTACGTGCACTGAGGGTGGACAAGGAGGCCTATGTCCGAGGAATCTGTGAGGGGGTAGAGCATCACCTGTGGACAGGTGATTCTCGTCCTGCTTACAGGGGAATTCGCGCATTACGTTCATCCAAGCCCATCCAAGCACTGCAGTTCGAGCAGAGAGTGGTAGGCTCTTGACAGAGGAGTCTGAAGTGAAGGCCCGCTGGGCCGGTTACTTTGAGCGGTTGTACCAGGCTGATCCCCCAGCTGTCGAGTTGGACGTCAATGGTGTTACAATCCCTGTTGCTGACCCTCGAATCAACTGTGGTCCACCTTCGCTTGTGGAAACACGGGCTGCGGTGAACCAGTTGAAACGGGGCAAAGCTCCAGGGATCTGTGGCATCATGCTGAACTTCTCAAGGCTGGTGGAAATGCTGCACTCGCGTCGTTGCATGCAGTTTTGTGCTCGACCTGGAACACAGGCATCATCCCAACTGACTGGAAGAGGGGCCTTGTTGTCCCTCTCTGGAAAGGGAAGGGTGATCGCCAAGACTGCAACAACTACCGAGGGGTGACGCTGCTCTCAGTGCCGGGCAAGGTCTTTTCTCGGATAATTCTTGATAGGGTTCGCCACCATCTGCTTGAGCACCAGCGTCCAGAGCAGTCAGGCTTTACACCAAAGAGGTCAACGATTGACCGTATCCTTGCACTTCGTGTCCTCACCGAACGCAGACGAGAGTTTCGGCAGGGGCTGCTTGCAGCCTATGTTGATCTCTGTAAAGCGTTCGATTCAGTGAATCGGGATGTCCTCTGGAGGATTCTTGGTCTTCGTGGGGTGCCACCGAAACTGATCGATCTGATGTCTGAACTCTACTCTGGTTCTGAGAGTGCTGTGAAGTGTGGTGGTACCACCTCTGACTTATTTCCAGTTGTTACTGGAGTTCGTCAGGGATGTGTACTTGCCCCCACACTTTTCAGCACTTGTATGGACTGGATTTTAGGGAGGATGTCGGAGAGATCAAGTTGCGGTGCATCGTTTGGCAATGTCAAGATCTCGGACCTTGATTTTGCAGATGATGCAGTCATCTTTGCGGAGACTTTAGATATCCTCTTGGGGGCCCTCGAGGTGCTGAATGAGGAGTCGGAGCCGCTGGGATTACGGGTTTCTTGGGTCAAAACGAAGATCCAGGCTTTCGGTGACATCTTGGATGCTGCTGTCCTGTCTGTGTCTGTTTGTGGTGAGGATGTTGAGGTCGTGGAGAGATTGACTTACCTTGGCAGTGATATTCATGTCTCTGCTGGCTGCGAGTCAGAGGTCAATAGACGTCTGGGTCGGGCCTGGGGAGTCATGGATTCACTGGATCATGGGGTGTGGTGCTGCCGGTACCTGTGCGGGAGGACGAAAGTCCGAGTCTTCAGGTCCTTGGTACTTCCAGTCTTGCTCTATGGGTGCGAGACTTGGACTCTGACCAAGGATCTGAGACGGAGACTTAATTCCTTTGGTACCAGGTGTCTTCGGAGAATCCTTGGCTATCGCTGGTCGGATTTTGTGTCCAACGAGCGGTTGCTGAGAGAGACTCGGATGAGATTTGTTACCTGCATAGTCCGTGAGCGTCAGTTGCGGCTGTATGGACATGTGGCTCGTTTTCCTGACGCTGATCCTGCTCACCAGATTTTCTCAGCGAGGGAGTCTCATGAGTGGAGGAGGCCAGTGGGCCGACCACGTGCCTCATGGTTGCAGCAGGTTGACCATCATCTCAAGGAGATGGGGATGGGCCTGGCATCTGCCTGGGGGATGGCCAGACGGAGGCCCCTGGAGTACCGGCGGAAAGTGGACGCAGCGACGCGCTGTTCTGGCACATGCTCCCTTACCTGACCTGACCTGAACATGTATCCATTTTTAATTTTAATTAACATTATCATAGCTTTCCTCTATATTGAAAGATGATCGACCTGTCTGGTAAAGATATGATCAGCAGGTCGACCTTTCAAATAAGCTTGAATTCAGTACAAAAGAATTGCCGATTATAATCTATAATTAAAATCTATAATTTGTATAAATGTATAATATAATTATATATTATAATCTATAATTTACATAAATATAAATAATTGTTTATACATATATTTTACTTACTAAGTGATTTTATGAAATGATAGCTACAAGGTACCAGCCAGCTTGATAGAAGAATGTTATTTCAACAAAACTGGAATGTTAGTATCAGGAAAATGTCCAGATGTATTCACTGAACTCTGATTGCTTTATATTATATATAATTCCCTCGTCTGTTGAGAAGCGGATTGAACTTTTCCCCTTCCACACCATAAATTGTTTGTGATCCATCAATGTTCCCAAAGGATTTCAGTTTTGACGTCATTCTCTGCTGGGAGAGATTTTACACATCTGGTCTTGAATATATTTGCTACAATCCTTCGAAAATTGGCTGATTGCTGCACAAAAGCTGAAAATGATTTCCACCTGGAAACACATTGACCTGACAAACTGTGGCGCCAGCGTTGAAAACGACAAAGAGCTGTGTCTCACTGAACACAAGACAAAGAACTAAAAGTCTCTATGTATTTCATGAGATCCAGAGGGAGACTGTTTTATTTGTTCAGATCCTCCATATGCGCATATGTATTTATTTGTTTGTATTTGTTAATGTTGTTTGTATGTTGAATAAATGACTCAAGTGTACAGGATGACCTCAGAATTTCTTCTCCATCAGTCAATAATAACTACAGTATAATATATTAAATAATATGGGGACATATTGTTGTGGGGGTGGCAGCCAAGGTGAATCCCCCGACCCGATCTGTGATGATGGGCGGTTAACACTGCCATCCCCCGGACGGCCGAGCGGTTCCGAATGAAAAGGAGGGGAACACGTCGATCCTTGGAGATTATCACACGTGCTGGAAGGGCATGGTGCAATGGCGGAGGGCAGAGGAGCACAGCGCAGGGGGCGCCGCACCAGGACAGCACAAGGAGGGGTTATACTCGAACCACACCACAGATACAGTTGATTAAAATGAACATATTTCATGAAAAGGATTTAAATAATAAAATTTAAATTATAAATAATAAAAATAAATTATATAATTTAATGAATTTAATTAATAAATGAAACATGAAAACATAAGGAAAAATCACAGAGGGCAATAACATAATGAGCAAGCTTATTCTGAAACCCGAGCTAATTAACAGAGCACCAATTTCACGTGTGGTGACAAGTAACACTTAAGCTCACAATTTCCCTACTTAATTCCATCGAGATGCCTCCTACACGTCCACGGACCAAACTACTCTACTCAACGCTAAATTCCCAAATAAATTCCTCCATCTACCCCCACAACCGCAACAATATCTTCAATAAGATGACAAATTTGTGATTGAATCTGTGATTTGAGAAATCGTGGCATCGATTTCAGTGGACTCGTTTGTTACTTTTCACCCCAACGTCGGGAATCCAATATCTTGCTTACCACTTGATGCTTCTCAAATTTCTCATCCTTCTTCATCTTGATGTCATCACCCTCAACATCGACACGGCTGTCACTCTCATCATCCTTTCTTTTACTGTGAAGCAAACCTGGAAAGATGAAGAAAAAATCAAGATAAAATAGATATCGTAACAGAAAAATATCAATGGACAGAATACCACCGTGTTGAGGTGTGTGTGTGTGTGTGTGTGTGTGTGTGTGTGTGTGTGTGTGTGTGTGTGTGTGTGTGCACGCTGGGAAACAGAGGTTGGTGGTGCCTTGGAGGCCGAGGAGTGCGGGATGGACGGATGGATGAACAGAGAGGGGTAAAACGTTGTTCTAACACTGCTATGGCATTAATGGAGGATTAAAACAATATGTTTTGCACTCACGGGAATAGTTGCTGCAGTGAGACAAAAGTCGTTCGTGTCATTGTCATGAGGAACAAGCAGCCACCACCATCACAGTGAAAAATAAATAAAACAACAACCATTTTCAGGTATTTCCTCCAACAAGTGCTGAAACACCCAAACGAACAGATATAACGAATCCATTTTAAGAAAAGATTCATTTTCAAAACTCACCAGCTTGCAGCTCTTCCTCAAGAGGTTGTTTTGTCATTGGAGGCTCAGGATTCCTGCAAAAATTAGAAACATTTTTTTTTTAAAGCTGGAGTTAAAAAAGTTAAAAATCAGAAACAATGTCAGAATAAAAATGTAGTCGGGTCGGTGAGAATCAGACTGCATCGGTTCTCGATGTGTTTTCAAACATTCAGACAGCAAACAACACTCCTGGAGTGCGACCCTTCGAAGAGTATCTTCACACACAGTTTATAACGAAGCGAAGACATGTCACGTGGTGAAGTGGGTGTGAACATCACCAACACCTCACTTTCCCTTCCCTTTGGTGTCCCAAGCTTCCACACTCGCCTCCGATCAGTCCCGACCCAGATATAAACTGTCATCGCGGTGTTTGACAGGCAGGGCGAGTCATCAGTGTGTGTGCCGTCCCTCGATTTACCATTAAACAGTCTGCTGACATTAGTCGGTGGACGTTAAAGACCCCACGGTGTCCTTCGCGATGAGTGAGCGAGCTATCGCAGGCTCCCTGAACAAATGATAAATTCCTGCCATAACAAAGAAAGTTTCAACAACTCGATACGACGGATGACAATGATGTTAAAATCTGCGTAAGAAAATGTTTAATTCCATTAATTTTAAGCAGAGGTTCAAACCAAAGCATGCGGCGCAACTTTGTGGCGAAGCGAGAGAGATTTTGTCTCGCGTCATTTCCAATGAGCGAGATCGGCTGGCAAAGATGATGTGAGCTGAGTTCCAGGAAGATGGAAGATGACGTGAAATACGACAAGTTTAACTTCAATTCCTTTGAAGGAATAACGATTTCTATTCCGATCACAATCCATGCCACGACATCCCGAAGGGAGATTTTCTCTTACTTACGTCGTATGCGAAACGTCATCGCAACACTTCCCTTTCTTTTTTCTCCTGAACAAGGACCTAAGATGAAAAAGATTGAAAAGTCAATTTCTTGTACATTTCCAAAAATAAGTTTTTTCAAAAAGTGTAGAGGGAGAAAATAAAATATATTTACTTTAGACGTTCACAAAGAGTAGTTTTCTTTTTCTTTGGTGGTGGAGAATGTGGTGGTGACTGCTTCACATCAAAGTCTTGTGAACCAGGAGACTCGTTCGTCTTTGCTTTCCTGGAAAACAACAGCATTTAAATCCACAAATTGCGACAAATATGCCAAACCGGATATCATACACATTCTGTATTTCAACAACTGACACAACAATGCCGCCACCACCAAACACCGCACACAACAAAAACAGGGAGCTGATACTCGAGGGCCCCCTCCTTTTGGGTGGCACGAAGAAAACATCTGTGTCATCTGAAAGTTAAATCTTGAACAATTTTTTTTTTAATATCACGCACACAAACTAAGTTACTGAGTAGGTTGCCATGGTTACATAATTTAGCCAATCACAGCCGTGATTTAATCAGGTTGAGATGACGTCACGACGAATAGATATCTGCAATATGAGAGCTGAATGTTGAACGGTTTTTGAAAAGATCACGCACACAAACATACATGGACGGATGATCGGTCGGTCGGACAGAGCAGAGAACAATCAACTGATTAATTTAAATAACGTTGGTGTCCACGAAGAGCAGACGCGTGGAGGAAATGGCTTCCACGTGTTTGTGTGTGTGTGTGTTGGTTGTGTGGAAGAAAAAAAAAATAATTATATTAATTTATTCTCAATTATATTCACTTCTTGTTGTTGGTACTTTTTAAAATTGAACAGTATTAAATTTTGTCTTACTTTTGCACTGGAGTCAAATGACTGTCAGGAAATTCTCCCCTTCCCCGACAGTCTTTTGACCTCCATAGTGATATAGATGAATATTCCAGTTAAAGTAGAATTGCATCTTTCTAAATCTTCTGTGCTTTTATCTCACCGAAATACATACAACCAAGACAGGTATCTCCAATGTTTAAATGGAACTACCCGGCTTCTGTAGAGAAGGACGCCTTGCTGCCGGCGACTGAGAAGCGGAGCCCCCATTGTCTGGAAGAAATTAAATAACTCCCAGAAGGCCACTCACTGCAACAGACGCCTTGCTGTCCAAGGACAATTCAACAACTCGATTGGCTTTTGATGGCCAAGATTTTATCATACTTACACGGGATGTGAAACGTCATCACAACACTTCCCATTGTTTTTTCTCCTGAACAAGGACCTAAGATGAAAAAGATTGAAAAGTCAATTTCTTGTACATTTTCTCAACTTGATATTTCCAAAAAGAAGTTTTTAAAAAGTGCGGAGGGAGAAAATAAAAAAAATATTTACTTTAGACGTTCCCAAAGAGTAGTTTTCCTTTTCTTTGGTGGTGCAGAATGTGGTGGTGACCGGTTCACATCAAAGTCTTGTGAACCAGGAGACTCGTTCATCTTTATTTTCCTGGAAAACAACACTCTTCTTCAGACCAGTAAGACCGACCCCTTCAGATCCCTTCAACACTTTAGACCTTGTTTACCGGTGGGTCGGGATTCTAACCCGGGCTAGACGGCCCAGAGGTGAGCGTGCACACCTCAAGGTGAGCGTGCACACCTCAAGGTGAATCCACCCCTTGTGTGAACTTGTAAAATATTCACAAAATGGATTCTTCGATTAAACTTCAAATCAATCTGTTCTTCTTCATCGTGAACAACTAAAGGCTGAAAATGTCATCTTCAGAAATGGCGGGTCGCGGGAACATCTGATCACGTGTCCATTTGTTTGTCTTTCTTTTGTCTGGATCAATGGAACCTGTACCAGGTCGTCGGGACAAACGAGCGGGATGGGGGGGGGGAGCCGGGGGTCACCCAGGTGTTCAGGTGACCTTTGATGATACCTGTATGGTTACCTGCCACAATGTACATGGAATCCCAGAGAGTACCAGCCGGATAAGCACACTCGCCTCTTCGCTGTCCAGCCTGGGTTCGAATCCCGAGGCGGCTGTAAACTGCCATGGCGGTGTTTCACAGGCAAGGTGGATAAATCAGGTTTAAATGATCAAAGTTCATGTGAAATGATCAAAGTTCATTTGATGTTGTGAAAACGAAACCACGTGACGAACCTTCGTTGTGTTTCTGGCGCAAACAGATTCATCTTCAAGTCAATAAAGTCCGAATCGACACCGCCAGGAGGTACACGTCGAACAGAGCGTTTCGCACAATTACACTCGATTGTGACGTCACAGTTACCAGTTCTTGTGCCCACATGACCGACCCGCACACATAATAGGATTAAGTTTTTTTTTTTTTAGTAAATGGGACTTGCTTCCACCTGGTCGGTACAAACCAGCGTTGAACAAGCCGAGTGATCATAAACACATAATTTGGGGGATGTCCATGATGTTGTTGTGCTTCGTAAACACATTGTTGTTGTGGTTTGTAAAAAGTTTGACGTCGAGGTTTTATCGAGACAGTCACAGCCATGTTGATTGGGTTCCCTTCACCTGTATAGGTAATCACACACACGTGCTCCCTGTCATCAGTCTCTCCCACAGGTGTCATCTCTGAGCATCAGGAAGTGTTGTTGTCAGAACTTCTAAAATTGTCACTTTTCATCCCATTCGACTTGAAATTTGAACAGGATTCGTACGTCGGGTCATTGACATTCAACGAGCAAGTGTTTCTTGAGGTCAACATCGGCCAAAAGGTCAACGTAAGCCAGAAAAAGTGGACATCGTCCGTATTTATTAAAAAAAATATCGGTTTTCATCTCATTGACTTGGGATTTGAAGAGCACTTCCATATTTGGTCATTCAATTCAACCACCAATTATGTTTAGGGTCAAATTTGATGGATTTTAAAAGTGTCGCGCGCTGTGTGCGACATCTTTCTTGTTGTCTGTCTCGTTTGTATGTGCGTATGTAGGGACGTAAAACTTTACCAGAGGATTCTGAAGGACAAAAGTGAGGCTGTCAATGTTTTCTGACTATATATGTCAAAGGTCGAGGTGACAGTGACGTCATTTGCATGATTTTCGTCACACCTGTCAGGCCTGACCGCCTGACGCCTTCTTGTTTGTTTGTCCGGGCGATATCTCAGCCTTCCTTTGAGATCACGAGAGAACAAGTGCTTTGGAAAAAATGATAATATATATATATATATTTAATGATGAGTCAATGAATTGATTAATTACTTAATTTTTATTTATTAATTATTTATTTTCTTCCTGGTCTGGGTAATATCTCAGGCACCTTTTCAGCTCGGAAGCTTGATATTTGGTGATGACGGTGATCAAGTTGTTTGGCTATAAAAAGGTGGGTTTTGATTTCTTCATTAATCAATTAATTTATGAATTATTTAATTTTTGGGATTAATTGATTAATTGTTTTTCAAAAAGTTTCACATTCGGATGAAACAGTAGTGGTTTCGGTGTGCTATTAACCAATCAATTAAGAATTAATATTTATTTATTTTAATTGCGAAGTTTTTACAATTACTATTTATTTTTTTAATTACGCAATTCATCAATCAATTATTGTGTACTGCTTCCTCCCAATTCCGTGTCCGTGTCCCACTTTGCTGCATCTCCGTTCCCCCCTTCGAGGGGATTGTGATCGGTCGGTTCGTGGAGGATTGTGATTGGTCGGTTCGTGGGCGATTGTGATTGGTCGGTTTGTGGGCGATTGTGATTGGTCGGTTCGTGAGCGATTGTGATTGGTAGGTTTGTGGGCGATTGTGATTGGTCGGTTCGTGGGCGATTGTGATTGGTCGGTTCGTGGGCGATTGTGATTGGTCGGTTCGTGGGCGATGGTGATCGGTCGGTTCCTTCACCATCGAGAGATTGGCCGAAACCGATATATGGCACGATATCTCAAAAAGTGGTGGACGGATTCGGACGAAACTTGGTGGACAAGATGGGTGTGCGACACCGAAGAACTGATTCGATTTTGGTGCATATTTGAATCCGGATCCGGATCTGATAATTTTGTTTCGGCGAATATTTACCATCGAGACATTGGCCTAAACCGATATATCACACGATATCTCAAAAAATTGTGGACGGATTCAGACGAAACTTGGTGGACACGATGTGTGTGCTACAAGAAAGAGTTGATTCGATTTTGGTGCAGATTCCAATCCGGATCCGGATCTGATAATTTTGATTAGGCGAATCTTCAACATCGAGAGATTTGGATGAGTGCCTTGTTCCACGTTGTTCCGAAGCGGGACAGTCTCGACATAATCTTTTTTCTTTGACTTCCGGTTCTGGGTTTGGAGCGTTGACAGGTCGATAGATCCAACCCTACTGACGATCTCAAAGTTAACTTTCTGGTCGTTATCTGTCCCGTTTTAACTGTTTATTTTCTCACCTTCATGTAACTGTGTGTTCCGAGTTCGGTTTTGTTTCAAAAATCGTGCTATTTTGTGAGATTTCGTCGAACTTGTCTTACTGGGTGCTTGAGGCCTATCCTTGAGGCTTGAGGACTACCTCTTGATCTGCTCCTCTTCCTCCGCGCCAATCGGTTCTTCTGACCACGTCCTTGTCAAAGTGGACATCTCTCTGGCTATAATCAGAGAACCACCTCACCGCCGTCGAGTCTGGCATTTCACTCAAGCCAACTGGCAGGGTCTCCAAGCAGCCATCAAACTTATAGACAGGTCTCCTATCTCTACTTTCTCCAACATCAACTCTTCCTGGGAATTATTTCAAAGAAACTTGCTCTCCCTCATGCACAGATTTATCCCCTCTCGTCTTCAGTTGTCTTACCCTTCCTCCCGCCCTTGGTTTACTGAAGCTTGTGGCGAGGCAGTTGTCCTGAAACAACTTGCCTTTGCCTCATGGAAAGCAAACCCAACTGAGGGCAATCTCAGTTCCTTCCACAAAGCTTGGAACAAGTGTGTATCTACCCTCAGGAGAGCCAGAAAACAACATCTTTCTCATCTCAAGTCTGAACTCTCAAACCTCTCTCCCTCCTCAAAATCCTGGTGGCGTCTAAGCAAATCTGTTTCTGGTGTATGTTCCCCCTCCATCCCCTCCCTTACTTCAAATGGCACCACTGCTGATACCGCAGTGAAAAAGCTGAATGCCTAAACTCGGTGTTTGCAGCTAAATTTTGTGTCCAAAACCCATCACTTTCTCTACCCACCTTACCCAGTCGCACACAACTGTCCCTGGACTCCGTGTCCTTTTCTCCTGACAAGGTGGAGAGCTTGCTGTCAAACCTCGACTCAGATTCTGTAACCGGTCCAGACGGCATCAGCCCACGTGTCCTCAAAGCCTGCTCCTCTGCTCTTGCTCACCCTCTCTCTGTTCTATTCACCCTCTCATTTGCTCAAGGCCATCTGCCATCTGCTTAGAAATCAGCAAACATCATTGCCCTGCACAAAAAAGGTGTAAAAACAGATCCCTGCAACTACAGACCAATCAGCCTTCTCCCAATCATCAGCAAGGTTGTGGAATCCATCATCGCTTCAGACATCAAATCCTTCCTCTTCTCCAATGGCCTGATTTCTGATCATCAATTTGGTTTCAGACCAGTTCACTCTACCCTGGATATGCTACTTCTGCTCTCCCAACAATGGATGGAAGCCTTCAAAACCAGACAGGAAATCCGAGCCGTATCCCTGGACATATCACGTACTTTTGACATGGTCTGGCACCCTGCCCTACTCACCAAACTCTCTTCCCATGGTATCCAAGGCCATCTCCACTCATGGCGCGCAGACTTCCTCTCCTGTCACAGTCAACGTGTGGCCCTAAATGGAGTTCTCTCATCTCCTCTTCCTGTGCAGGCTGGACTTCCTCAAGGTAGCGTTCTGGGCCCTGTTCTTTTTCTGGTTTTCTTCAATGATCTCTCCGACTCTCTGGAAAATCCTCTATTTCTCTTTGCCGACGACTCCACCCTCTGCCGTACCATCGGTCATCCCTCAGACCGGCAAGCAGCAGCTTCTTCGCTCACTGCAGATCTGGATAAAATCACAAACTGGTCCAACACGTGGAACATGTCTTTCAATCCAGACAAATCTCACACTCTCACTATGTCTCTCCGAAAGGACCGTTTAACCCCCCCCCCCATCCACTTTCTCAACAATCCTTTGGAAGAAGTCCTTTCTTTCAAGCTTCTGCGTCTCACTATCTGCCATGACCTTTCCTGGGAAAGTCACATTTCCAACCTCGCCTCCAAAGCCAGTTGCCGACTGGGAATCCTCCGCCGTGCAAGGTCCTTCCTCGTCCCTCTTGAGCTTCTGACCACTTACAAAGCTTTTGTCCGTAGCCTGATGGAGTACTGCTATCCCCTTTGGGCTGGTGCTCCTGCCTCCCACCTTTCTCGGCTTCACGCTGTAGAAACCAAGGCATTTCGGATCATTGGCATCTCCCGCAATGAGGCTGAGTCTTTGGGCCTCTCACTCAATCACCGCAGGTTGGTCGGTGGTCTTTCTGTCTTCTGCCGTCTCCTCTCCAGCCTCGCACCCCCTGCTCTCTGTGATTTGTCCCCACCACATTTCCGCAGGGCGCTCAAGGTCCGCCAACAACCTTCTGGTAAAACTACCAAAATCACGAATCACTGCTCACCTTCACTCTTTCATTCCTCTTTTTCCCGCCTTTGGAATAAACTCCCTCACTCTTTAATTCCCATTCTTCCCTCGAGGCTTTCAAAACAGCTGTTCACCACCACCTCTTATCATCCCCCATCCAAATCCTCGATCTTTTCTACCCCCGATAATCCACCCAAGCCCACCTCCTTCAAATTCCCTGCTTTCCTTCCCGAAAGTCCCTGTAATGTCCATCTTGTATTCCCCATGTTCCCCGTCTCATCCCTCTCCCTTCCACAGATCTCCAAATGTCTCTGTTCCCCACTGTTTTGTCCCTCCCACTACCGCCCCTCTTGTCTCATGCCCCCCTTGATGTGCGTTGTGTGTTCGCTCTCATACGAGCGTCGACAAGGTACACAAAAAAAAATAAAACGTGAAGCTCACAGGTGAGCGTGCCTCGGTGGACCAGGTGGCAACTGAAACGTTCCCTGCTCAACTCGCAAAGGCCACCAAGGACACGGGGAACGTACCGTAGTTGGTCTTCAATGGAGGCGAGACCTGCTCTGGAAGAAAATGCCCAAATTAGAAAAAAAAATTATTTGAACTTTCAGCACAAAGTGAGGGAGGAGAGCATCGGGCTTCAAGGCTGAAAAGGACCGGGTTCCTCTTGGTTATGACACTGTTATGGATCAGATGATGGCCCCATTGGTCCATATTTGTACATTTGACCTATTTAAACATTCATCAATTGAATTAATCAGGTGTCTGGATTCAAACCCTTGTCCTGGCTGCTTCAAATTGTGTTTCCAAGCCTTTGTCTTCGTTTTGCAGTTTCCAACAAGCCAGCCTGTGTCCTTGCCAGCCTTGCTTCTGCAGGCTGTTATGAATTCCAGTGGAGTGTCAACAATCTCAGAGAACTACAAAGGATTTGCTCCTGTTAATGAAGATGTGCCGGCACTCTCTTGCTGTTTGAAGCGTGAGAAAGGAGCTGTTTCCTGCTAATTCTCCCCGAGGGCCGCAGGGAGGGGGGGAAAAGCCCACTTGAATCTTTGTTTCTTTCTTTGCTTGCTTTTCTCCACCTAGGAATAGGTTTTATATGTGAAACTTTTGGAGTGTAACATTTAGTGGGGTACAGGGTCTGACTGCTGTGGTTGGTCCCTGTGCCACCTCCGCTTGCAAGTGCTGTGCAACTTCAATAAACCGTATATTCGAGAATCTTCTGTTGACTCCCCTAAATTCTTGGCCAGGATTGGTGAGGGTCTTCATCACACTCTTCTCCTCGATGCCGACGGTCGAGGGGACTGCGTGACGAAGCCGATTATGTTGTTCCGTGCTCTCAAGGGTAAAAAAAACAAACACACTCTGTCCATATTTTGGAGGGACAACAGCAAGGTGTGGGTAACAGCTGCCATATTTATGGATTCGTTCCACAACTGTTTCGCCCCTCATGTGGAGAGGTACCTGGCTGAGAATCACCTCTCCTTCAAGGTACTTCTGCCGGTGGACAACGCTCCCGGCCACCCCGAGGTGCTGAAGGTGGTCCATCCCAATATGGAGGCCATCTTCCTGCCACCCAACACCACCTCCCTGATCCAAGCACTCGACCAAGAGGTAATTTCGACGGAAGAAAACGTGATGCACCCTCCGCACCTTCCGTCGCATCTTGGATGATCTGGAACCCGACCCCGAACTTACCGTCGGGAAATGTTGGAAGGACTTCAACAAAGCGTACTGCATCGATGCCATCAAAGACTCGCTGGATGAATTCAAAGCCTCCACCATCAATGCTTGCTGGCAAAACCTGTGGCCAGAGGTAGTCCACAACTTCCGAGGTTTTCCCAACACCATGGAAGAGGGGATGGGAGGGTTTCCGGGTCGGCATGTGAGGTGAGAGGGGAAGGCTTGGACGACATGGAGCCTGAGGAATTGGAGGAGCTAACTGAGAAGGAGTTGGAGGCCTTCATCAAGGTTTCTGAGGAGGAGGGCAGTGGTGAGGCCCAACCTGACTGTCAAGTTCCTGGCTGAGGTGCTGCACCATGTGAGGACGGCAGCTGACAAGGTGCAAGATGCCGACCCAGTGATACCTCCGGTTCAAGAGGAGGTTGGATGATGTTTCGCTGCCGAACAAAGAGCTGCACAGAAACCTGCAGCACTCAGGAAAAGAGCTGTCCATTTGGCATTACTCATTTTTATTTCACCTCGTCCCCTCAACCTGCATCCCCTTCGGTGCACCTCTCATCAGCACCCTCACCTGCGTCTCTCTTCAGAGGAGTTCACTGGATTCTCACATCAAGAGTTAAGTCGGATCTTAAATAAAAATTGGAAACAGTACCTGTTGTTGTTGTTTTTTATTTAATTATTTATTTGTAAGCATTTTTAATGAAACTGTAATCATGTATATTTACTGTATGACCAACAGTGCCAAAACAACCTTTTACAAGAGGATATAAAACTCACAGAGGACAGGTAAAGCACATAAGCAGGTACCTTACAGACATATGTGTGGAAGCATGAAAGCCAGGTAGGTGAGTACGTGAGTCAGAGCGCTCGGTCTCCCCCTTGCGGCCCATACAGACCGTCCCGGGAGTGCCTCGACTGCCCCTCATGGTCTGTGCAGTCACAGGGAGACTGTTCATCAGCGAGACTTACCTAACACCAAAAATAAGGACGACAACTTCCAGCACCCCGATATCAACTCGCACACCTCCATAAACACTCTCCCCTACATCATCCCTCACCGGATACCAACTCCCACCTCGACATGAACCCTCACCGAGGCACACGTGATTGAGTTCAAGTTAAACAAGTTGATTTCTAGTGATGAAATTGAAGGATTTACACAATTCACGGATGGAAGGAAGTCATTCGGGTGGTGAAGGAGGTTCGTGGAGAATGTTCAAGGTTTCCGAGTGAAGGGAAAGAATCGAACTTCGGGGCTTGGTCTCACCAGGAGAGTCCCCACCTTGTAGCACACCGGTCCCTAAGTCCTTCCGCTTCTTCAACAATGTCTTCTCATGTTCAACCTCCTCGCTCAACATGTCAATGTAGAGACATGCGTCGTTCAAAATGTCCACCTGGAAACAGCGCACACAAACATGTCAACAATGGTGCTGTTTGTGTGAGGGTGCTGGTCGGCTCCATTCATTCATTCAGACACAGACTACGGTTGCTGGTCGCATCATTGGACATATGTTTGTAGTTGTACGTAATAAATACATCTTTGTGGGGTTTTGATTCTTGCTTCCTCTTCCACACACCTTCCACACACCACACACCACCTTGATATTTATTCCTCTTCCACACACCTTCCACACACCACACACCACCTTGATATTTATTCCTCTTCCACACACCTTGCGCAATCTCTTGTACTTGCTTCCCTCACTGTGCCAAGGGATGGCGTCAGAAAGAAGCTGAAAATCACTGAAACACATACAGGGGAACAGGGGGTTTTGTACACAAAGTCGAGGCTCATGGAGGAGCGACAACTTACAATGGATCCGGAGGTCACAGAACACAAAGTGGAAGGAAAAACTGGAGGTTTGGAAAGAAAAGGGCTTTCAGAGGGTTAACGGGGCTGGAAAAGATCATGGGTATGGGTGAGGGATGATCTAAAATGGTGGTGAATAGCCACGTTGAAGCCCTCGCGTGAAGAAAGATCGAAGAGGATGTGGAAGTTGCTTCCGCAGGAGGGCAAATGGAAGAACGAATGAGTGGAGGTGAGCAGTGATTCTGGAGCGAATGCGAAAACGAAGGACTCATTGATGAGTCATTCAGACACGACGCAGAGGAGAGTCCTTCAACGTTGCATTTTGTACGCACCTGTCCGAGAGATGGTCCCGCATCACTTCCTGAGCACCTTTCCCGCTCGGCTCCCGCCGCTTCTCACCTTTCCCGCTCGGCTCCCGCCGCTTCTCACCTTTCCCGTGCCCGACGTCGAGAACGTTCGTCTAAAAAGAGGAAGATGAGGTGAAGAGAAACACTCGTTTACCACTTAACCTGTTTAACAGCTTAAACCATTTACACGTGACCCACTAACTCGTACTGTCTGCGTTAGCAGTCTCCGTAAACATGGTCGCCGTTCACACTTGCCCCTTCCCTGGGATTCTACCTCCAATCAGCAATCGGTTTACAATATAACTCGGCCCACGTGATGCAAGTCACGTGACCTGCGTTGGTCTGGGTTTGGTGTTCCACAGGGATTCGTTCGTTTGAAGAGTGAAATATCCAAGAGTTTGATCAACTGGAAACACCCGCTCTCTCTGGGAGCGGCCTGCGGGGATAGTGGGCGGGGTGGGGGGGATAGTGGGCGTAGTGGGGGATAATGGGCGTGGTGGGGGGATAGTGGGCGTGGTGGGGGGAAAGTGGGCGTGGTGGGGGGATAGTGGGCGTGGTGGGGGGATAGTGGGCGTGGTGGGGGATAGTGGGCGTGGTGGGGGATACTGGGCGTGGTGGGGGGATAGTGGGCGTGGTGGGGGGATAGTGGGCGTGGTGGGGGGATAATGGGCGTGGTGGGGGGATAGTGGGTGTGGTGGGGGATAGTGGGCGTGGTGGGGGGATAGTGGGCGTAGTGGGGGGGATAGTGGGCGTGGTGGGGGGATAGTGGGCGTGGTGGGGGGGGATAGTGGGCGTGGTGGGGGGATAATGGGCGTGGTGGGGGGATAGTGGGTGTGGTGGGGGATAGTGGGCTGGTGGGGGGGATAGTGGGCGTAGTGGGGGATAATGGGCGTGGTGGGGGGATAGTGGGCGTGGTGGGGGGATAGTGGGCTGGTGGTAGGGATAGTGGACGTGGTGGGGGGATAGAGGGCTGGTGGGGGATGGTGGGAGGATAGTGGGCGTGATGGGGGGGATAATGGGCATGGTGGGGGATATTGGGCGTGGTGGGGGATAGTGGGTGTGGTGGGGGATAGTGGGCGTGATGGGGGATAGTGGGGGGGTGGATAGTGGGCGTGGGGGATAGTGGGTGTGGGGGATAGTGGGTGTGGTGCGGGGGATAGTGGGCGTGGTGGGGGATAGTGGGCGTGGTGGGGGATACTGGGCGTGGTGGGGAGGGATAGTGGGCGTGGTGGGGGGATAGTGGGCTGGTGGGGGGATAGTGGGTGTGGTGGGGGGATAATGGGTGTGGTGGGGGGGATAGTGGGCGTGGTGGGGGGGATAGTGGGCGTGGTGGGGGATAGTGGGCGTGGTGGGGGATAGTGGGCGTGGTGGGGGGATAGTGGGTGTGGTGGGGGATAGTGGGCGTGATGGGGGATAGTGGGGGGTGGATAGTGGGCGTGGGGGATAGTGGGTGTGGGGGATAGTGGGTGTGGTGCGGGGGATAGTGGGCGTGGTGGGGGATAGTGGGCGTGGTGGGGGATACTGGGCGTGGTGGGGGGGGATAGTGGGCGTGGTGGGGGGATAGTGGGCTGGTGGGGGGGATAGTGGGCGTGGTGGGGGGATAATGGGTGTGGTGGGGGGGATAGTGGGCGTGGTGGGGGGGATAGTGGGCGTGGTGGGGGGGATAGTGGGCGTGGTGGGGGATAATGGGCGTGGTGGGGGGATAGTGGGTGTGGTGGGGGATATTGGGCTGCTGGGCGGGATAGTGGGCGTGGTGGGGGGATAGTGGGCTGGTGGTAGGGATAGTGGACGTGGTGGGGGGATAGAGGGCTGGTGGGGGATGGTGGGAGGATAGTGGGCGTGATGGGAATTTACGCGTCGGCCATTTTGACACACTTCCGGTCACATGATCGGCGTGCCCTCTGTAATTTAACATCACGACCCTGTCCCAATGTTGTAACCCAAATTTGGGTCGGATTCTGACTGGTGAGTCTGGAGAAGAAGATTTTTTTTGAGGGATTTACACGATTTTTTCCAAAAATTGACGAAGGTGGCCATTTTGACACACTTCCGGTGACGTAATTGGAATGACCTCCACAATTTAATATCCCTACCCTGGCCTAAAGCTGCAACCCAAATTTGGTAGCATTCTAACTGGTGGGTCTGGTGAAGATGTTTGAAATTTGTTTTTCCAAGTTGGCCATTTTGACCGACTTAAAGTCAGGAGCGGAACGAGCGTTGCAATCGCCATGACCGAGACCGGTCAGGAGCGGAACGTTGCTGCCAAGTATCAGCCGGTTCGGCCCAGCGGTTTGGCCGGAGAAGTCAAAATAAGAGACGGACGGTGCGCGCTGACAATACCTCACCTGGAATTTCAATTCCAAATAAGATAAAAATAATTTTCTGCTTTATTCTTCCTCTCTTCTCTCCTCCTGCCAGACGGAAAGGGTCGAGTCCTTCACACAGTTGTGGTTGTGCACACATCAGTAAAAATGCTGTGTGGAGTCAAGTGAGATGGGTGGAGGGAGGGGAACTTGAAGGAAAAGGAAAAATAAATACAAAAAGGTTCTATTTCTGATCCCACAGCCGAGCTGGCATTTCTTACGTGATACACCTCAAACACCACAAATCGTCACTGACACCTCCCCGCACTCCCACAACCATCACAATACCTCAAGAGAATTCCTTACTGAAGGTAGTAAGGTGATACCCAAATAATCCCAAGATAATTTATCATTCCCACCCCGACGAACAATCGTTGAACATCCATCTCTTCCTCTTTATATATCAAGAGATAAGACAATGCGTGGGTGCACGTAATAAATAAATAATTATAATTAGTAAAACATCAATCCTGTTTCTTAAAACACGAGCGCATGATTCATATCTATTATTCACGTCATAAATTATTGATAATTTGAACACGAGTATGGATCACTCGGATGGAGCCGTGACACACGGATAGGTAGGATGACAATACGATTGGTCAGAGAATGACTAAGGCTCGACACGTGGTTCGCTTGAGCGGACATTGAAGAAAGGAAGACATCAAGATGGGACACATCGTCGGCGAACTCACGGCTTCTTCAGTCTTGGCCTCCATTTTGTGTTCCATGTCATCTGCAAACAAAGAGATTGGATTTTCATTTTCATCGCAGAGGGAACTTGGGAGCAGCAACTTCACTTCACAAGCAAGCGCAGAGCCAACCGAGCTTATAACGTCGACTCCCAAACACAGATACACTCAAACACTAATACACCCAAACACCGATACATCCAAACACAGATACGCTCAAACACCGATACACCCAAACACTCAAACCAGCAAACACCGATACACCCAAACACCGATACACCCGAACACTGATACCAGCAAACACCGATACACTCAAACATTGACACACCCAAACACTGATACACCCAAACACAGATACACTCAAACACCGATACATCCAAACACAGATACACCCAAACACTGATACCAGCAAACACCAATACACTCAAATATTTACACACCCAAACACTGATACCAGCAAACACCGATACACTCAAACATTGATACACCAAAGCACCGCCACACCCAAACACTGATACCAGCAAACGCGATATACTCAAACATTGACACACCCAAACACTGACACACCCAACCACCGATACCAGCAAACACCCATATACTCAAACATTGACACACCCAAACACTGGCACACTCAAACACTGACACACCCAAACACTGACACACCCAAACATTAACACACTCAAACACTGACACACCCAAACACTGACACACTCAAACATTGACACACCCAAACACTGACACACCCAACCACCGATACCAGCAAACACCGATATACTCAAACATTGACACACCCAAACACTGACACACCCAAACATTGACACACCCAAACACTGACACACCCAAACATTAACACACTCAAACACTGATACACCCAAACACCAATACACTCAAACACATACACTCAAACACCGATACACCCAAACAGTCAAACCAGCAAACACCGATACACTCAAACACTGACACACCCAAACACAGATACACCCAAACACTGATACCAGCAAACACCAATACACTCAAACACTGACACACCCAAACACTGACACACCCAAACATTAACACACTCAAACACTGACTCACCCAAACAGTGACACACTCAAACATTGACAGACCCAAACACTGACACACCCAACCACCGATACCAGCAAACACCGATATACTCAAACATTGACACACCCAAACACTGACACACCCAAACATTGACACACCCAAACACTGACACACCCAAACATTAACACACTCAAACACTGATACACCCAAACACCAATACACTCAAACACATACACTCAAACACCGATACACCCAAACAGTCAAACCAGCAAACACCGATACACTCAAACACTGACACACCCAAACACTGACACACCCAAACATTGACACACCCAAACACTGACACACCCAAACATTGACACACCCAAACACTGACACACCCAAACATTAACACACTCAAACACTGATACACCCAAACACCAATACACTCAAACACATACACTCAAACACCGATACACCCAAACAGTCAAACCAGCAAACACCGATACACTCAAACACTGACACACCCAAACACAGATACACCCAAACACTGATACCAGCAAACACCGATACACTCAAACATTGACACACCCAACCACCGATAGTCAAACACTGACACACCCAAACACTGATACCAGCAAACACCGATACACTCAAACATTGACACACCCAACACTGACACACCCAAACACTGATACCAGCAAACACCGATACACTCAAACATTGCCACACCCAAACACTGACACACTCAAACATTGACACACTCAAACACTGACACACCCAAACACTGATACCAGCAAACACCGATACACTCAAACATTGACACACTCAAACACTGACACACCCAAACACTGATACCAGCAAACACTGATACACTCAAACATTGACACACCCAAACACTGACACATCCAAACAGTGACATAACCAAACACTGACACACCCAAATACTGATACCAGCAAACACCGATACACGCAAACATTGACACACCCAAACACTGACACACCCAGCCACCGATACCAGCAAACACTGATACACTCAAACACTGACACACCCAAACACTGACACACCCAAACATTAACACACTCAAACACTGACACACCCAAACATTAACACACTCAAACACTGATACACCCAAACACCGATACACCCAAACACATACACTCAAACACCGATACACCCAAACAGTCAAACCAGCAAACACCGATACACTCAAACACTGACACAGCCAAACACAGATACACCCAAACACTGATACCAGCAAACACCAATACACTCAAACATTGACACACCCAAACACTGACACACCCAAACACTGATACCAGCAAACACCGATACACTCAAACAGTCAAACCAGCAAACACCGATACACCCAAACATTGACACACTCAAACACTGACACACCCAAACACAGATACACCCAAACACTCATACCAGCAAACACCAATACACTCAAACACTGACACACCCAAACACTGACACACCCAAACATTAACACACTCAAACACTGACACACCCAAACACTGACACACTCAAACATTGACACACCCAAACACTGACACACCCAACCACCGATACCAGCAAACACCGATATACTCAAACATTGACACACCCAAACACTGACACACCCAAACATTGACACACCCAAACACTGACACACCCAAACATTAACACACTCAAACACTGATACACCCAAACACCAATACACTCAAACACATACACTCAAACACCGATACACCCAAACAGTCAAACCAGCAAACACCGATACACTCAAACACTGACACACCCAAACACTGACACACCCAAACATTGACACACCCAAACACTGACACACCCAAACATTGACACACCCAAACACTGACACACCCAAACATTAACACACTCAAACACTGATACACCCAAACACCAATACACTCAAACACATACACTCAAACACCGATACACCCAAACAGTCAAACCAGCAAACACCGATACACTCAAACACTGACACACCCAAACACAGATACACCCAAACACTGATACCAGCAAACACCGATACACTCAAACATTGACACACCCAACCACCGATAGTCAAACACTGACACACCCAAACACTGATACCAGCAAACACCGATACACTCAAACATTGACACACCCAACACTGACACACCCAAACACTGATACCAGCAAACACCGATACACTCAAACATTGCCACACCCAAACACTGACACACTCAAACATTGACACACTCAAACACTGACACACCCAAACACTGATACCAGCAAACACCGATACACTCAAACATTGACACACTCAAACACTGACACACCCAAACACTGATACCAGCAAACACTGATACACTCAAACATTGACACACCCAAACACTGACACATCCAAACATTGACATACCCAAACACTGACACTCCCAAATACTGATACCAGCAAAGACCGATACAGTCAAACATTGACACACCCAAACACTGACACACCCAACCACCGATACCAGCAAACACTGATACACTCAAACATTGACACACCCAAACACTGACACAGCCAAACATTGACACACCCAAACACTGACACACCCAAACATTAACACACTCAAACACTGATACACCCAAACACCGATACACCCAAACACATACACTCAAACACCGATACACCCAAACAGTCAAACCAGCAAACACCGATACACTCAAACACTGACACACCCAAACACAGATACACCCAAACACTGATACCAGCAAACACCAATACACTCAAACATTGACACACCCAAACACTGACACACCCAAACACTGATACCAGCAAACACCGATACACTCAAACAGTCAAACCAGCAAACACCGATACACCCAAACAGTCAAACCAGCAAACACCGATACACTCAAACACTGACACACCCAAACACTGACACACCCAAACACTGATACCAGCAAACACCGATACACTCAAACATTGACACACCCAACCACCGATAGTCAAACACTGACACACCCAAACACTGATACCAGCAAACACCGATACACTCAAACACTGACACACCCAAACACTGACACACCCAAACACTGATACCAGCAAACACCGATACACTCAAACATTGACACACCCAACCACCGATAGTCAAACACTGACACACCCAAACACTGATACCAGCAAACACCGATACACTCAAACATTGACACACCCAAACATTGACAGACCCAAACACTGAACCGTTTATGTCCTCTGGGAATGGAGGAACATGTATCGCTGATTGTGCCACCTACCCGCTAAGGGGTTCATGTTAGCAGTCAAGGGACTCGCCGTGTCCACATGAGATGTACTCTGACTCCCCGTGTCCACATGAGATGTACTCTGACTCCCCGTGTCCACATGAGATGTACTCTGACTCCCCGTGTCCACACGAGATGTACTCTGACTCCCCGTGTCCACATGAGATGTACTCTGCCTTCCCGTGTCCACACGAGATGTACTCTGACTCCCCATGTCCACACCAGAAGTACTCTGACTCCCCGTGTCCACATGAGATGTACTCTGCCTCCCCGTGTCCACACGAGATGTACTCTGACTCCCCGTGTCCACATGAGATGTACTCTGACTCCCCGTGTCCACACGAGATGTACTCTGACTCCCCGTGTCCACATGAGATGTACTCTGCCTTCCCGTGTCCACACGAGATGTACTCTGACTCCCCGTGTCCACATGAGATGTACTCTGCCTTCCCGTGTCCACACGAGATGTACTCTGACTCCCCATGTCCACACCAGAAGTACTCTGACTCCCCGTGTCCACATGAGATGTACTCTGCCTCCCCGTGTCCACACGAGATGTACTCTGGCTCCCCGTGTCCACATGAGATGTACTCTGACTCCCCGTGTCCACATGAGATGTACTCTGACTCCCCGTGTCCACATGAGATGTACTCTGACTCCCCGTGTCCACACGAGATGTACTCTGACTCCCCGTGTCCACATGAGATGTACTCTGCCTTCCCGTGTCCACACGAGATGTACTCTGACTCCCCATGTCCACACCAGAAGTACTCTGACTCCCCGTGTCCACATGAGATGTACTCTGCCTCCCCGTGTCCACACGAGATGTACTCTGACTCCCCGTGTCCACATGAGATGTACTCTGACTCCCCGTGTCCACACGAGATGTACTCTGACTCCCCGTGTCCACATGAGATGTACTCTGCCTTCCCGTGTCCACACGAGATGTACTCTGACTCCCCGTGTCCACATGAGATGTACTCTGCCTTCCCGTGTCCACACGAGATGTACTCTGACTCCCCATGTCCACACCAGAAGTACTCTGACTCCCCGTGTCCACATGAGATGTACTCTGCCTCCCCGTGTCCACACGAGATGTACTCTGGCTCCCCGTGTCCACATGAGATGTACTCTGACTTCCCGTGTCCACAAGAGATGTACTCTGACTTCCCGTGTCCACAAGAGATGTACTCTCACTCCCCGTGTCCACACGGGATGTACCCGGAGTCGCCATGTTGGAGAAGGACGTGTTGGATCCCAAACTGGAGCCCGATCGGTAAGTTCTCTCTCCCCCTCGTTCTGTGCCGATCACGAATAGTGGACCCTCGTGACCGCGGGTCTCCGTCCCGGGAACATCGTCAGGGTTTTTACCGATCACGGAGAACCGTCCAAAGGACAGCCATTCACGGACAAGCTCCACCTGGGGTGTTCC